>NW_027663856.1:0-288067 GCF_964034855.1 Anser brachyrhynchus | reverse complement strand
ACATATTGCAAAAGCCAAGCTCCTTATTGGTAAGCGTCATCTACTGCCCTATCTGTTAGTTCCGCATTCTTCTATCCGCTAGTTCCCCTTTCTAATCTAACTATAACTCCCAGGGCAGTATGCCCTCTACTATCATTGTTTCTAATTGCCTGGGATTTCTCACAAGAGTTCCCAGACAAGCTGCCTGGGATTTCTCACAAGAGTTCCCAGACAAGCCTTGCGTACGTGCCTTTGCTCTTGTTTTTCTAGACCAGCTGGGTGCGGTAATCCGCCATTTCCTTATCTTGCAGCTGCATGATATCAATGTGATTACGCGCAGCGAGCCAGTCCTCAACAATTCCCCCGTTTTTATTTTGAACCAAAAGCTTTCTATAGATTTTTCTATCAATCACCGCACACACTGCAATAAGCAAGGTACAATAAGCAACAGGGTCAAAAATCTCATGCAGAACTACGATTGTAAAGTAGTGTGCCTACTAGAATCTACATCAGTCAACAAGCCACTAAGCGCTAGGAATGTTGCTTCGCAGCGATACTGCTTCTTACTCGCACAGCACAATCACACAATCACACAATCACGCAGAGAGGCCTCTTGCACTTCTCATTCATACCACAAGACAATATCACTGAAAATAATTTGTGTGCAGCTTCAGGAGGTCCTTGTCTGCTCCCGTGGTGAGCGGCTGAGAGTGGAGACCCCTCCGAGGAAAAAATGCTCGGGGTGCACCTAGGGGCGTCCGTTCCACAGTCGATCCCACAGCCGAGCAGAGCGGCTCCTGGCGCAAGGAAGGATGCTATTATAGTTTGTATAATGACAGCAAAGAGATGCATTGCAATAAGGAGCACGTGTGGCATTGACCCCTTTTTTTTTTTTTTTTTTTTTTTTTTTTTTTTTTTTTTTTTTCTTTTTCGAGCAATTACACCTTACACATGCTATTACTGTTGCTAGAAAAACCCTACTAGTTAACTGCTCGAGCCTTTTTATTAGGCAACTAAATACTACTCGCGCCGCTACTATAATTAGGACAATTATTAGCAGTAAGCGTAGCCCTTCTTTTATCAGACCCAATATCCAACCCCCCATGTTCCCAAACCAATTTGCAAACAGTCTATCAAGCCAATTATCTTGGACCACTATCTTCTTGGTGTGGTCTCTCAGCCATTTCAGTTGCTCGTGGATTGACTCGCCATGGTCCGAGAGATTAAAACAGCACATTCCTTCGAGCTCTTCACACCCGTGGCCCTGTGCCAGCAGTAGAAAATCAATCGCCGCTCTGTTCTGTAACACAGCGTGTCGCAAGCTGTCCAGGTCCTGGGCCATTTCTGTGAGCATCTGCGTAGTCACATTTAATGTTTTCACCACTGTACTTCAAATCTACATTTTACAAAGTGACCAGCAAGTGTGCCACATTAACTGACCAACCTCTGAGATTTTACCTTTCATACCAGTGTCTTCTTGGGCTCTTTTAATTAAACACGTTTCTCATTCAAGTGAATTGAAATGCTTCAGTTGGTTTTATTCTCAGGAGCCTCATAAAAAACAAAGATATTGCACCCTCTTTGTTCAGTCATTCAATGTTCGTCTCTTTCACAGCAAATAATTACTTCATTGAAGTTAAAACTTCCAAACATAACTTACTAATAGTCTCCAATTTCAGCTCAGATCACTCGTTGAAAATACTCTGCTAAATACAGATAACTTACAATAACTTTAACAGTTAATTGTCCATAACAAACACCATGGTTTTTCTCCAGACCAATGTTCAAATTTTAAGACCACCCTTTAATATTTCTATGTACAGGTGAAAAACAGTCTTCAATTTTCTAGTCTTGTTTTAAATATAAAAGTTGGAAGGGACATTCAAGTTTCAAGTCTCCACACTGAACTTAAAAAAAAAAAAAAATCATGTGGAGGTAAACAAACCAAGTTGTATACTCCAGGAGGTAGAGGCCTTCAATTTGTGTTCATATATACATATGCACAGAATTCAGTGTTCCAACAGAAAAAGAATTAGCCAAAAAGTAATAAAAGTTATTTACTACTGTGACATTTCAAGACTTCCACAGCTTTGCCTAAAGACACAAACACAATTAACATAATTCCCTATGTGCTTTTTTTTTTTTTTTTTTTTTTTTTTTTTTTTTCTTTCCTTTTTTTTTTTTTTCTCTCAACTGTCCAGTGCAGGAAAAAATTCTCACAAAATTTCACAGACCTAAAATGTGCAAGCTAGTTTCTCTCTCTCCCTTTTTTTTTTTTTTTTTTTTTTTTTTTTTTTTTTTTTTCAAATGTCACATTTGCTTGTTTTACAGCCCAACAAGCTAGTTTCCCTAGACTAGCCATAGCATGAGCCACAGCCACTCCAGGCACAAGTGCCGCTGAAAAGAACCTTTCAGCAGGACCCCAGAGTTCGACCTGGTTATCGCAGTCACTCCCCAAAGTTTTTGAGACTGCGTCTCGTCCGTCGTTTCCATTGTTGAGTAATGTTTCGCAATTCTTGACTGTGTAGGTCAGGGGCAAACAAAGTCAAGCGTCCCAAATAGCATGGCCCCCCGTGCGCATTTGCTGGGATTCCCTGCCAGGCTCGATCTCCACAGATCAGGAATATACCAGGTGGTAAGGCCTTAGCAGTTTGCCTTGGCCATGTGCTTGACTTGTTCCCGTATGCCCCCATGGTGGTGTTGGTGGTGTCGTTGTACCCGCAATAGCTGCTATTAGCTTCGAACCCCCTTGTGTGAGAGGTCACATTAGTCCATTGAGTCATATTTTGTTTTCCTTTATTCCACATAAAGCACGTCTGTGTCCAGTTATTACTGGTGTTCCCTACCGCCACTGATCCCAACAAATCCAGTTCCTGGGGATCCCATGGCAAGCTCGTGTTCAGAGCCACTAGCGCCGCCACAACGGCGTCGGAGAGGTTGGACGAAAGATCGAACAAATCAGTACTTGCGGAATATGGTGCTAACAGTTGTTTCAGCTCCTCCTTGTTCCCTATTGGGACCCCGAACAAACAGGTGCGGAAGGGATCAGTCGCTTTGGCAAGAGACAGGCAGAATTGAGCCAATCGAGTTCCCTTCGGTATATGTAGCGGAGGGAACATGGCTGATACCATAATTTGTATCTCCCCAGTAAAGTCCTTATCAATAAGTCCTGTTAACACTAAAGCCCCATTTAATGTCGCCGATGACCTTCCAATCAGAAGTGCTCCAACAGGCTCATTATTAATTTTTACAGGTCCCATAACGCCTGTTTTCACCCCAACAGGCTTATTGTCCATCAAAGTCACATTTACTGCGGTTGCCAAGTCCAATCCCCAGGCTCCCTCTGGTGGCTGGTTGGAGGTGAAAGGATTCGTCTCGGTTGGAGTCTCCGCAGCTGCCGCCGCTGTTGAGGGGAAAGCCGCTTTTTGTGTCATCGCGGGGCGGCGGTTCCCGCTGGTCTTCCCGTTTCCCTGGGTCTTCCGCCGGCAAGCGGTTTCATTATGCGTATCAGATCGGCAAGAGGGACACCACACATTAGCCGTCCCACATTGCCTCTTTATATGACCCGCGATGCCACACCGATAGCAGCGTAGTGCAGGTCTTCTCGACGAGTGAGGTCCTTTTCCACTTTGCAGGGGGGCAAGGGCGGCGAATACCTGCGACTGACTAGCCTGCAGTCCCTGAGTAATACTTTCCCCTACCTTTCGAATAGCGTCAACCAATAGCGCTTGCGAGCCTATCGGTATCCGCGACAATCGATCAAGAGCCTCTTCTATAGTCCAGGTACTGGGCAGCGTATTTAGAACATTTCGAGAGGTTTGATTACAATTTTGAAGGGCGCATTGTTTAAGAATAGGGCCTTTGAGATATTCGGGTAACCCAGCTACCTGTATAGCTGCGGCAACCCTATCAATAAATGTTCCAAACGCTTCGTCTCGCCCTTGCTTGATGGACATATAGGAGGGCATTCCTCCAGGCTCCCTAATTTGGTCCAGTGCTCTCCTAGCTAGCGTCATGGTCGCTTTTGCCTTATCCGGCCCCATTAGGGCCTGGGCCTCCAAGCGATTGTATGCACCGACCCCCAAAAGCTCCTCCAGCGTGACCCCGTATAATGGATCTCCGGGCTGACGCTGCACCGCGACTGCCTCCTGACAAGCTGAATGCCAATGGGCATTAAACAGCAGGATCTGATGCTGCGTCAGTATTAGTTTCATGATATTACGAATATCGCCGGGGAGCAACACGTTAGTGGACCACAGATAGTCTAACATCTGTTTCGTTGGCTCCCCACGTATTCCTGACTCATTTACCGTGGCACGCAATTGGGTCAGTATTTTCCAGTCCAGATTTGTCATAGTAACAGTTATCTGGCCCTGGGCGTCTGGTGGAGAGTACACCACGGGGAAGGCGCCTACAAGCTCTGTCGCTGCCCCCACATCACCTTCACGTAACGCCTCCCCTGCTATTTTCGCCCAGAGTCCTGCTCTCTCCGACCCCCCTGATTCGAGTCGCATATCTTTCAAAAATGGATTCTTATTTCTCCCCTCGCCTGCCGCCTCTCCCTCGGGAGTTTCCAGGGGTAGAGGAGGTGCACTGGGTCGTGCCCCCTCTCCCCATCCCCCGGGTGCCTTCATGGTGAATTGTTGGACCGACGGAGGGAGGGGGTACGGATTGGCCTCTTCATCCGCCCTCAACGTTTTGCCCAGCCGCTCTGTTGCAGCGGCTGCTACTTTCTGTTCTACCCGATGTATTGTTAAAGCATTCGTAACAGCCCGCCACGGTTTTGCCAGCTTCTTAGCCGTCTTATTCTCACTAATCATTTCCTCAAACAATATATCACCAAACTTACGCCACTCATCCTCCTCAAACAATGTGTCAGGGTTAATAAAGCAGCCCTTCGCCACCCCATAGGCCACTAACCCCTGTAATTCTTTATGACAATCTATATCTGGCGTCTTACGCTTTTCTAAAAAGCACTTAAGTAAATTAATTGCCGCTTGTTTCTCCATGCTTACTCACGGTGCCGTTGCCCCCGTGCAAAGCGTGTCTTACGCTTTTCTAAAAAGCACTTAAGTAAATCTATTGCCGCTTGTTTCTCCATGCTTACTCACGGTGCCGTTGCCCCCGTACAAAGCTTCCGTTCGCGGCGTTCCGGCGGGACCCGCTATGGGTTCGTCCCGGGCGCTCTTCCCGAGTCGTCTTCTGCTCGCCCCAATCTTATGTTCCGCGGATTCCGGGTTACGTAGTCAGAACCGGCTTTCCCCTTGTACTCCGTCGCCTAATACCGGCTTACTCGTTTCGGGTCCTCGTCCAGCAAGGGTCCCTGTTCGGGCGCCATTTGTTGTCGACGGAGGGAAGACACAAACGCTCAATATGAGTGTTAAGTATGCTTCAGCTTTAATGGATAGCTCAATTGTCTTTTATCGTGTACAGGATAATTAGCTCATACATATTGCAAAAGCCAAGCTCCTTATTGGTAAGCGTCATCTACTGCCCTATCTGTTAGTTCCGCATTCTTCTATCCGCTAGTTCCCCTTTCTAATCTAACTATAACTCCCAGGGCAGTATGCCCTCTACTATCATTGTTTCTAATTGCCTGGGATTTCTCACAAGAGTTCCCAGACAAGCTGCCTGGGATTTCTCACAAGAGTTCCCAGACAAGCCTTGCGTACGTGCCTTTGCTCTTGTTTTTCTAGACCAGCTGGGTGCGGTAATCCGCCATTTCCTTATCTTGCAGCTGCATGATATCAATGTGATTACGCGCAGCGAGCCAGTCCTCAACATGGACTCACTGCAGTGCATCCCCAGTGGTGCCAGTGCACTCTCTGGACTCACTGAAGTGCATTCTCAGTGGTTCCAGTGCACTCTGTGGACTCACTGCAGTGCATCCCCAGTGGTGCCAGTGCGCTCTCTGGACTCACTGCAGTGCATCCCCAGTGGTGCCAGTGCACTCTCTCGAGTCACTGCACTGCATCCCCAGTGCTGCCAGTGCACTCTCTGGACTCACTGCACTGCATCCCCAGTGGTGCCAGTGCACTCTCTGGACTCACAGCAGTGCATCCCCAGTGGTGCCAGTGCACTCTCTGGACTCACTGCACTGCATCCCCAGTGGTGCCACTGCACTCTCTGGACTCACTGCAGTGCATCCCCAGTGGTGCCAGTGCACTCTCTGGACTCACTGCAGTGCATCTCCACTGCTGCCAGTGCACTCTCTGGACTCACAGCAGTGCATCCCCAGTGGTGCCAGTGCACTCTCTGGACTCACTGCACTGCATCCCCAGTGGTGCCAATGCACTCTCTGGACTCACTGCACTGCATCCCCAGTGGTGCCAGTGCACTCTCTGGACTCACTGCACTGCATCCCAAGTGGTGCCAGTGCACTCTCTGGACTCACTGCAGTGCATCCCCAGTGGTGCCAGTGCACTCTCTCGAATCACTGCACTACATCCCCAGTGGTGCCAGTGCGCTCACTGGACTCACTGTACTGCATCATCAGTGGTGCCAGTGCACTCTCTGGAGTGACTGCAGTGCATCCCCAGTGGTGCCAGTGCACTCTCTGGACTCACTGTACTGCATTCCCAGTGGTGCTAGTGCACTCTCTGGACTCACTGCAGTGCATCCCCAGTGGTGCCAGTGCACTCTTTGGACTCACTGAAGTGCATTCTCAGTGGTGCCAGTGCACTCTCTGGACTCACTGCACTGCATCCCCAGTGGTGGCAGTGCACTCTCTGGACTCACTGAAGTGCATTCTCAGTGGTGCCAGTGCACTCTCTGGACTCACTGCACTGCATCCCCAGTGGTGCCAGTACACTCACTGGACTCACTGCACTGCATCCCCAGTGGTGCCAGTGCACTCTCTGGACTCACTGCACTGCATCCCCAGTGGTGCCAGTGCACTCTCTGGACTCACTGCAGTGCATCCCCAGTGGTGCCAGTGCAATCTCTGGACTCACTGCACTGCATCCCCAGTGGTGCCAGTGCAATCTCTGGACTCACTGCACTGCATCCCCAGTGGTGCCAGTGCACACTCTGGACTCACTGCACTGCATCCCCAGTGGTGCCAGTTCACTCTCTGGACTCACTGCACTGCAACCCCAGTGTTGCCAGTGCACTCTCTGGACTCACTGCACTGCATCCCCAGTATTGCCAGTGCACTCTCTGGACTCACTGCACTGCATCCCCAGTGGTGCCAGTGCACTCTCTGGACTCACTTCAGTGCATCCCCAGTGGTGCCAGAGCACTCTCTGGACTCACTGCACTGCATCCCCAGTGGTGCCAGTGCACTCTCTGGACTCACTGCACTGCAGCCCCAGTGGTGCCAGTGCACTCTCTGGACTCACTGCACTGCATCCCCAGTATTGCCAGTGCACTCTCTGGACTCACTGCACTGCATCCCCAGTGCTGCCAGTGCACTCTCTGGACTCACTGCACTGCATCCCCAGTGGTGCCACTGCACTCTCTGGACTCACTGAACTGCATGTCCAGTGCTGCCAGTGCACTCTCTGGACTCACTGCACTGCATCCCCAGTGGTGCCAATGCACTCACTGGACTCACTGCAGTGCATTCCCTCTGGTGCCAGTGCACTCTCTGGACTCACTGCACTGCATCCCCAGTGGTGCCAGTGCACTCTCTGGACTCACTGCAGTGCATCCCCAGTGGTGCCAGTGCACTCTCTGGACTCACTGCAGTGCATCACCAGTGGTGCCAGTGCACTCTCTGGACTCACTGCAGTGCATCCCCAGTGGTGCCAGTGCACTCTCTGGACTCACTGCACTGCATCCCCAGTGGTGCCAGTGCACTCTCTGGACTCACTGCACTGCATCCCCAGTGGTGCCAGAGCACTCTCTGGACTCACTGCACTGCATCCTCTGTGCTGCCAGTGCACTCTCTGGACTCACTGCACTGCATCCCCAGTGGTGCCAATGCACTCTCTGGACTCACTGTACTGCATCCCCAGTGGAGCGCGTGCACTCTCTGGACTCACTGAAGTGCATCCCCAGTGGTGCCAGTGCACTCTCTGGACTCACTGCACTGCATCCCCAGTGGTGCTAGTGCACTCTGTGGACTCACTGCAGTGCATCCCCAGTGGTGCCAGTGCACTCTCTGGACTCACTGAAGGGCATCCTCAGTGGTGGCAGTGCACTCTCTGGACTCACTGCAGTGCATCCCCAATGGTGCCAGTACACTCTCTGGACTCACTGCACTGCATCCCCAGTGGTGCCAGTGCACTCTCTGGACTCACTGCACTGCATCCCCAGTGGTGCCAGTGCACTCTCTGGACTCACTGCACTGCATCCCCAGTGGTGCCAGAGCACTCTCTGGACTCACTGCAGTGCATCCCCAGTGGTGCCAGTGCACTCTCTGGACTCACTGCACTGCATCCCCAGTGGTGACAGTGCACTCTCTGGACTCACTGCAGTGCATCCCCAGTGGTGCCAGTGCACTCTCTGGACTCACTGCAGTGCATCCCCAGTGGTGCCACTGCACTCTCTGGACTCACTGCAGTGCATCCCCAGTGGTGCCAGTGCACTCTCTGGACTCCCGGTACCGCATCCCCAGTGGTGCCAGTGCACTCTCTGGACTCACTGCAGTGCATCCCCTTGGTGCCAGTGTGTTGAGGACTGGCTCGCTGCGCGTGGTCACATTGATCTCGTGCAGCTGCAGGGTGGGGAGGTGGCGGATTGCCGCACCCAGCTGGTCTAGAGGAGCAAGAGCAAAGGCTCGTACGCAAGGCTTGTCCGGGAACTCTTGCGAGAAATCCCAGGCAGTTAGAACCAATGACAGTAGAGGGCATACTGCCCTTGGAGTTATAGTTAGACTAGAAAAGGGAACTAGCGGCTAAAAGAATGCGGAACTAACCGGTAGGGCAGGAGATTACGCTAACCAATAAGGAGCTTGGCTTTTGCAATATGTATGAGCTAATTATCCTGTACACGATAAAAGACAATTGAGCTATCCATTAAAGCTGAAGCATACTTAACACTCATATTGAGCGTTTGTGTCTTCCCTCCGTCGACAACACCAGTGCACTCTCTGGACTCACTGCACTGCATCCCCAGTGGTGCCAGTGCACTCTCTGGACTCACTGCACTGCATCCCCAGTGGTGCCAGCGCACTCTCTGGACTCACTGCACTGCATCCCCAGTGGTGCCAGTGCACTCTCTGGACTCACTGCAGTGCATCCCCAGTGGTGCCAGTGCACTCTCTGGACTCACTGCACTGCATCCCCAGTGGTACCAGTGCACTCTGTGGACTCACTGCAGTGCATCCCCAGTGGTGCCAGTGCACTCTCTGGACTCACTGCACTGCATCCCCAGTGGTGCCAATGCACTCTCTGGACTCACTGCACTGCATCCCCAGTGGTGCCAGTGCACTCTCTGGACTCACTGAAGTGCATCCCCAGTGGTGCCAGTGCACTCTCTAGAGTCACTGCACTGCATCCCCAGTGGTGCTAGTGCCTTCTGTGGACTCACTGCAGTGCATCCCCAGTGGTGCCAGTGCACTCTCTGGACTCACTGAAGGGCATTCTCAGTGGTGCCAGTGCACTCTCTGGACTCACTGCAGTGCATCCCCAGTGGTGCCAGTACACTCACTGGACTGACTGCACTGCATCCCCAGTGGTGCCAGTGCACTCTCTGGACTCACCGCACCGCATCCCCAGTGGTGCCAGTGCACTCTCTGGAGTAACTGCAGTGCATCACCAGTGGTGCCAGTGCACTCTCTGGACTCACTGCACTGCATCCCAGTGGTGCCAGTGCACTCTCTGGACTCACTGCACTGCATCCCCAGTGGTGCCAGAGAACTCTCTGGACTCACTGCACTGCATCCCCAGTGGTGCCAGTGCACTCTCTGGACTCACTGCACTGCATCCCCAGTGGTGCCAGTGCACTCTCTGGACTCCCGGCAACGCATCCCCAGTGGTGCCAGTGCACTCTCTGGGCTCACTGCAGTGCATCCCCAGTGGTGCCAGTGCACTCTCTTGACTCACTGCACTGCATCCCCAGTGGTGCCAGTGCACTCACTGGATTCACTGCACTGCATTCCCAGTGGTGCTAGTTCACTCTCTGGACTCACTGCAGTGCATCCCCAGTGGTGCCAGTGCACTCTCTGGACTCACTGAAGTGCATTCTCAGTGGTGCCAGTGCACTCTCTGGACTCACTGCACTGCATCCCCAGTGGTGCCAGTGCGCTCTCTGGACTCACTGCAGTGCATCCCCAGTGGTGCCAGTGCACTCTCTGGACTCACTGCAGTGCATCCCCACTGGTGCCAGTGCACTCACTGGATTCACTGCACTACATTCCCAGTGGTGCTAGTTCACTCTCTGGACTCACTGCAGTGCATCCCCAGTGGTGCTAGTGCACTCTTTGGACTCACTGAAGTGCATTCTCAGTGGTGACAGTGCACTCTCTGGACTCACTGCAGTGCATCCCCAGTGGTGCCAGTACACTCTCTGGACTCACTGCACTGCATCCCCAGTGGTGCTAGTGCACTCTGTGGACTCAATGCAGTGCATCCCCAGTGGTGCCAGTGCACTCTCTGGACTCACTGAAGGGCATTCTCAGTGGTGCCAGTGCACTCTCTGGACTCACTGCAGTGCATCACCAGTGGTGCCAGTGCACTCTCTGGACTCACTGCACCGCATCCCCAGTGGTGCCAGTGCACTCTCTGGAGTAACTGCAGTGCATCACCAGTGGTGCCAGTGCACTCTCTGGACTCACTGCAGTGCATCCCCAGTGGTGCCAGTGCACTCTCTGGACTCACTGCACTGCATCCCCAGTGGTGCCAGAGTACTCTCTGGACTCACTGCACTGCATCCCCAGTGCTGCCTGTGCACTCTCTGGACTCACTGCACTGCATCCCCAGTGGTGCCACTGCACTCTCTGGACTCACTGCACTGCATCCCCAGTGGTGCCAGTGCACTCCCTGCACTCACTGCACTGCATCCCCAGTGGTGCCAGTGCACTCACTGGACTCACTGCAGTGCATTCCCTCTGGTGCCAGTGCACTCTCTGGACTCACTGCAGTGCATCCCCAGTGGTGCCAGTGCACTCTCTTGACTCACTGCAGTGCATCGCCAGTGGTGCCAATGCACTCTCTGGACTCACTGCACTGCATCCCCAGTGGTGCCAGTGCACTCTCTGGACTCACTGAAGTGCATCCCCCGTGGTGCCAGTGCGATCTCTGGACTCACTGCACTGCATTCCCAGTGGTGCCAGTGCACACTCTGGACTCACTGCACTGCATACCCAGTGGTGCCAGAGCACTCTCTGGACTCACTGCACTGCATCCCCAGTGGAGCCAGTGCACTCTCTGGACTCACTGCACTGCATCCCCAGTGGTGCCAGTGCACTCTGTGGACTCACTGCAGTGCATCCCCAGTGGAGCCCGTGCACTCTCTGGACTCACTGAAGTGCATCCCCAGTGGTGCCAGTGCACTCTCTGGACTCACTGCACTGCATCCCCAGTGGTGCCAGTGCACTCTCTGGACTCACTGCAGTGCATCCCCAGTGGTGCCAGTGCACTCTCTGGACTCACTGAAGTTCATTCTCAGTGGTGCCAGTGCACTCTCTGGACTCACTGCAGTGCATCCCCAGTGGTGCCAGTACACTCACTGGACTGACTGCACTGCATCCCCAGTGGTGCTAGTGCAGTCTCTGCACTCACTGCACTGCATCGCCAGTGGTGCCAGAGCACTCTCTGGACTCACTGCAGTGCATCCCCAGTGGTGCCAGTGCACTCTCTGGACTCACTGTACTGCATCCCCAGTGGTGCCAGTGCACTCTGTGGACTCACTGCTGTGCATCCCCATTGGTGCCAGTGCACTCTCTGGACTCACTGCACTGCATCCCCAGTGGTGCCAGTGCACTCTCTGGACTCACTGCACTGCATCCCCAGTGGTGCAAGTGCACTCTCTGGACTCACTGCAGTGCATCCCAAGTGGTGCCAATGCACTCTCTGGACTCACTGCAGTGCATCCCCAGTGGTGCCAGTACACTCACTGGACTTACTGCACTGCATCCCCAGTGGTGCCAGTGCAGTCTCTGCACTCACTGAAGTGCATCCCCAGTGGTGCCAGTGAACTCTCTGGACTCACTGCAGTGCGTCCCCAGTGGTGCCAGTGCACTCTCTGGACTCACTGCACTGCATCCCCAGTGGTGCCAGTGCACTCTCTGGAGTAACTGCACTGCATCCCCAGTGGTGCCAGTGCACTTTCTGGACTCACTGCACTGCATCTCCAATGGTGCCAGTGCACTCTCTGGACTCACTGCACTGCATCCCCAGTGGAGCCAGTGCACTCTCTGGACTCACTGAAGTGCATCCCCATTGGTGCCAGTGCACTCTCTGGACTCACTGCACTGCATCCCCAGTGGTGCCAGAGTACTCTCTGGACTCACTGCACTGCATCCCCAGTGCTGCCTGTGCACTCTCTGGACTCACTGCACTGCATCCCCAGTGGTGCCACTGCACTCTCTGGACTCACTGCACTGCATCCCCAGTGGTGCCAGTGCACTCCCTGCACTCACTGCACTGCATCCCCAGTGGTGCCAGTGCACTCACTGGACTCACTGCAGTGCATTCCCTCTGGTGCCAGTGCACTCTCTGGACTCACTGCAGTGCATCCCCAGTGGTGCCAGTGCACTCTCTTGACTCACTGCAGTGCATCGCCAGTGGTGCCAGTGCACTCTCTGGACTCACTGCACTGCATCCCCAGTGGTGCCAGTGCACTCTCTGGACTCACTGAAGTGCATCCCCCGTGGTGCCAGTGCGATCTCTGGACTCACTGCACTGCATTCCCAGTGGTGCCAGTGCACACTCTGGACTCACTGCACTGCATACCCAGTGGTGCCAGAGCACTCTCTGGACTCACTGCACTGCATCCCCAGTGGAGCCAGTGCACTCTCTGGACTCACTGCACTGCATCCCCAGTGGTGCCAGTGCACTCTGTGGACTCACTGCAGTGCATCCCCAGTGGAGCCCGTGCACTCTCTGGACTCACTGAAGTGCATCCCCAGTGGTGCCAGTGCACTCTCTGGACTCACTGCACTGCATCCCCAGTGGTGCCAGTGCACTCTCTGGACTCACTGCAGTGCATCCCCAGTGGTGCCAGTGCACTCTCTGGACTCACTGAAGTGCATTCTCAGTGGTGCCAGTGCACTCTCTGGACTCACTGCAGTGCATCCCCAGTGGTGCCAGTACACTCACTGGACTGACTGCACTGCATCCCCAGTGGTGCTAGTGCAGTCTCTGCACTCACTGCACTGCATCGCCAGTGGTGCCAGAGCACTCTCTGGACTCACTGCAGTGCATCCCCAGTGGTGCCAGTGCACTCTCTGGACTCACTGTACTGCATCCCCAGTGGTGCCAGTGCACTCTGTGGACTCACTGCACTGCATCCCCAGTGGTGCCAGTGCACTCTCTGGACTCACTGCACTGCATCCCCAGTGGTGCCAGTGCACTCTCTGGACTCACTGCACTGCATCCCCAGTGGTGCAAGTGCACTCTCTGGACTCACTGCAGTGCATCCCAAGTGGTGCCAATGCACTCTCTGGACTCACTGCAGTGCATCCCCAGTGGTGCCAGTACACTCACTGGACTTACTGCACTGCATCCTCAGTGGTGCCAGTGCAGTCTCTGCACTCACTGAAGTGCATCCCCAGTGGTGCCAGTGAACTCTCTGGACTCACTGCAGTGCGTCCCCAGTGGTGCCAGTGCACTCTCTGGACTCACTGCACTGCATCCCCAGTGGTGCCAGTGCACTCTCTGGACTCACTGCACTGCATCCCCAGTGGTGCCAGTGCACTTTCTGGACTCACTGCACTGCATCTCCAATGGTGCCAGTGCACTCTCTGGACTCACTGCACTGCATCCCCAGTGGAGCCAGTGCACTCTCTGGACTCACTGAAGTGCATCCCCATTGGTGCCAGTGCACTCTCTGGACTCACTGCACTGCATCCCCAGTGGTGCTAGTGCAGTCTCTGCACTCACTGCACTGCATCGCCAGTGGTGCCAGAGCACTCTCTGGACTCACTGCAGTGCATCCCCAGTGGTGCAAGTGCACTCTCTGGACTCACTGCAGTGCATCCCAAGTGGTGCCAATGCACTCTCTGGACTCACTGCAGTGCATCCCCAGTGGTGCCAGTACACTCACTGGACTTACTGCACTGCATCCCCAGTGGTGCCAGTGCAGTCTCTGCACTCACTGAAGTGCATCCCCAGTGGTGCCAGTGAACTCTCTGGACTCACTGCAGTGCGTCCCCAGTGGTGCCAGTGCACTCTCTGGACTCACTGCACTGCATCCCCAGTGGTGCCAGTGCACTCACTGGACTCACTATATTGCATCACCAGTGGTGCCAGTGCACTCTCTGGACTCACTGCACTGCATCCCCAGTGTTGCCAGTGCATTCACTGGACTCACTGTACTGCATCTCCAGTGGTGCCAGTGCACTCTCTGGACTCACTGCAGTGCATCCCCAGTGGTGCCAGTGCACTCTCTGGACTCACTGAAGTGCATTCTCAGTGGTGCCAGTGCACTCTGTGGACTCACTGCAGTGCATCCCCAGTGGTGCCAATGCGCTCTCTGGACTCACTGCAGTGCATCCCCAGTGGTGCCAGTGCACTCTCTGGACTCACTGCACTGCATCCCCAGTGCTGCCAGTGCACTCTGTGGACTCACTGCACTGCATCCCCAGTGGTGCCAGTGCACTCTCTGGACTCACTGCACTGCATCCCCAGTGGTGCCAGTGCACTCTCTGGACTCACTGCACTGCATCCCCAGTGGTGACAGTGCACTCTCTGGACTCACTGCACTGCATCCCCAGTGGTACCAGTGCACACTGTGGACTCACTGCAGTGCATCCCCAGTGCTGCCAGTGCACTCTCTGGACTCACTGCACTGCATCCCCAGTGGTGCCAATGCACTCTCTGGACTCACTGCACTGCATCCCCAGTGGTGCCAGTGCACTCTCTGGACTCACTGCACTGCATCCCAAGTGGTGCCAGTGCACTCTCTGGACTCACTGCACTGCATCCCCAGTGGTGCCAGTGCACTCTCTGGACGCACTGCACTGCATCCCCAGTGGTGCCAGTGCACTCTCTGGACTCACTGCACTGCATCCCAAGTGGTGCCAGTGCACTCTCTGGAGTCACTGCACTGCATCCCCAGTGGTGCCAGTGCACTCTCTGGAGTCACTGCACTACATCCCCAGTGGTGCCAGTGCACTCACTGGACTCACTGTACTGCATCATCAGTGGTGCCAGTGCACTCTCTGGACTCACTGCAGTGCATCCCCAGTGGTGCCAGTGCACTCTCTGGACTCACTGCACTGCATCCCCAGTGGTGCCAGTGCACTCTCTGGACTCACTGCACTGCATCCCCAGTGGTGCAAGTGCACTCTCTGGACTCACTGCAGTGCATCCCAAGTGGTGCCAATGCACTCTCTGGACTCACTGCAGTGCATCCCCAGTGGTGCCAGTACACTCACTGGACTCACTGCAGTGCATCCCCAGTGGTGCCAGTACACTCACTGGACTTACTGCACTGCATCCCCAGTGGTGCCAGTGCAGTCTCTGCACTCACTGAAGTGCATCCCCAGTGGTGCCAGTGAACTCTCTGGACTCACTGCACTGCATCCCCAGTGGTGCCAGTGCACTCTCTGGACTCACTGCACTGCATCCCCAGTGGTGCCAGTGCACTCACTGGACTCACTATACTGCATCACCAGTGGTGCCAGTGCACTCTCTGGACTCACTGCACTGCATCCCCAGTGTTGCCAGTGCATTCACTGGACTCACTGTACTGCATCTCCAGTGGTGCCAGTGCACTCTCTGGACTCACTGCAGTGCATCCCCAGTGGTGCCAGTGCACTCTCTGGACTCACTGCAGTGCATCCCCACTGGTGCCAGTGCACTCACTGGATTCACTGCACTACATTCCCAGTGGTGCTAGTTCACTCTCTGGACTCACTGCAGTGCATCCCCAGTGGTGCCAGTGCACTCTTTGGACTCACTGAAGTGCATTCTCAGTGGTGCCAGTCCACTCTCTGGACTCACTGCACTGCATCCCCAGTGGTGCCAGTGCGCTCTCTGGCCTCACTGAAGTGCATTCTCAGTGGTGCCAGTGCACTCTCTGGACTCACTGCAGTGCATCCCCAGTGGTGCCAGTGCACTCTCTGGACTCACTGAAGTGCATTCTCAGTGGTGCCAGTGCACTCTCTGGACTCACTGCACTGCATCCCCAGTGGTGCCAGTACACTCACTGGACTGACTGCACTGCATCCCCAGTGGTGCTAGTGCAGTCTCTGCACTCACTGCACTGCATCGCCAGTGGTGCCAGAGCACTCTCTGGACTCACTACAGTGCATCCCCAGTGGTGCCAGTGCACTCTCTGGACTCACGGTACTGCATCCACAGTGGTGCCAGTGCACTCTGTGGACTCACTGCACTGCATCCCCATTGGTGCCAGTGCACTCTCTGGACTCACTGCACTGCATCCCCAGTGGTGCCAGTGCACTCTCTGGACTCACTGCACTGCATCCCCAGTGGTGCAAGTGCACTCTCTGGACTCACTGCAGTGCATCCCAAGTGGTGCCAATGCACTCTCTGGACTCACTGCAGTGCATCCCCAGTGGTGCCAGTACACTCACTGGACTTACTGCACTGCATCCCCAGTGGTGCCAGTGCAGTCTCTGCACTCACTGAAGTGCATCCCCAGTGGTGCCAGTGAACTCTCTGGACTCACTGCTGTGCGTCCCCAGTGGTGCCAGTGCACTCTCTGGACTCACTGCACTGCATCCCCAGTGGTGCCAGTGCACTCTCTGGACTCACTGCACTGCATCCCCAGTGGTGCCAGTGCACTCTCTGGACTCACTGCACTGCATCTCCAATGGTGCCAGTGCACTCTCTGGACTCACTGCACTGCATCCCCAGTGGAGCCAGTGCACTCTCTGGACTCACTGAAGTGCATCCCCATTGGTGCCAGTGCACTCTCTGGACTCACTGCACTGCATCCCCAGTGGTGCCAGTGCACTCTCTGGACTCACTGCACTGCATCCCCAGTGGTGCAAGTGCACTCTCTGGACTCACTGCAGTGCATCCCAAGTGGTGCCAATGCACTCTCTGGACTCACTGCACTGCATCCCCATTGGTGCCAGTACACTCACTGGACTCACTGCACTGCATCCCCAGTGCTGCCAGTGCAGTCTCTGCACTCACTGAAGTGCATCTCCAGTGGTGCCAGTGAACTCTCTGGACTCACTGCAGTGCATCCCCAGTGGTGCCAGTGCACTCTCTGGACTCACTGCACTGCATCCCCAGTGGTGCCAGTGCACTCTCTGGACTCACTGCACTGCATCCCCAGTGGTGCCAGTGCACTCTCTGGACTCACTGCAGTGCATCTCCAATGGTGCCAGTGCACTCTCTTCACTCACTGCACTGCATCCCCAGTGGTGCCAATGCACTCTCTGGACTCACTGCTGTGCATCCCCAGTGGTGCCAGTGCACTCTCTGGACTCACTGCACTGCATCTCCAATGGTGCCAATGCACTCTCTGGACTCACTGTACTGCATCCCCAGTGGTGCCAGTGCACTCTCTTGACTCACTGCACTGCATCCCCAGTGGTGCCAGTGCACTCACTGGATTCACTGCACTGCATCCCCAGTGGTGCTAGTGCACTCTCTGGACTCACTGCAGTGCATCCCCAGTGGTACCAGTGCACTCTCTGGACTCACTGAAGTGCATTCTCAGTGGTGCCAGTGCACTCTGTGGACTCACTGCACTGCATCCCCAGTGGTGCCAGTGCGCTCTCTGGACTCACTGCAGTGCATCCCCAGTGGTGCCAGTGCACTCTCTGGACTCACTGCACTGCATCCCCAGTGCTGCCAGTGCACTCTCTGGACTCACTGCACTGCATCCCCAGTGGTGCCAGTGCACTCTCTGGACTCACTGCACTGCATCCCCAGTGGTGCCAGTGCACTCTCTGGACTCACTGCACTGCATCCCCAGTGGTGCCAGTGCACTCTCTGGACTCACTGCACTGCATCCCCAGTGGTACCAGTGCACTCTGTGGACTCAATGCACTGTATCCCCAGTGGTGCCAGAGCACTCTCTGGACTCACTGCACTGCATCCCCAGTGGTGCCAATGCACGCTCTGGACTCACTGCACTGCATCCCCAGTGGTGCCAGTGCACTCTCTGGACTCACTGCACTGCATCCCAAGTGGTGCCAGTGCACTCTCTGGAGTCACTGCACTGCATCCCCAGTGGTGCCAGTGCACTCTCTCGAGTCACTGCACTACATCCCCAGTGGTGCCAGTGCACTCACTGGACTCACTGTACTGCATCATCAGTGGTGCCAGTGCACTCTCTGGACTCACTGCAGTGCATCCCCAGTGGTGCCAGTGCACTCTCTGGACTCACTGCACTGCATCCCCAGTGGTGCCAGTGCACTCTCTGGACTCACTGCACTGCATCCCCAGTGGTGCCAGTGCACTCTCTGGACTCACTGCACTGCATCCCAAGTGGTGCCAGTGCACTCTCTGGAGTCACTGCACTGCATCCCCAGTGGTGCCAGTGCACTCTCTCGAGTCACTGCGCTACATCCCCAGTGGTGCCAGTGCACTCACTGGACTCACTGTACTGCATCATCAGTGGTGCCAGTGCACTCTCTGGACTCACTGCAGTGCATCCCCAGTGGTGCCAGTGCACTCTCTGGACTCACTGCACTGCATCCCCAGTGGTGCCAGTGCACTCTCTGGACTCACTGTACTGCATCCCCAGTGGTGCCAGTGCACTCTGTGGACTCACTGCTGTGCATCCCCATTGGTGCCAGTGCACTCTCTGGACTCACTGCACTGCATCCCCAGTGGTGCCAGTGCACTCTCTGGACTCACTGCACTGCATCCCCAGTGGTGCAAGTGCACTCTCTGGACTCACTGCAGTGCATCCCAAGTGGTGCCAATGCACTCTCTGGACTCACTGCAGTGCATCCCCAGTGGTGCCAGTACACTCACTGGACTTACTGCACTGCATCCCCAGTGGTGCCAGTGCAGTCTCTGCACTCACTGAAGTGCATCCCCAGTGGTGCCAGTGAACTCTCTGGACTCACTGCAGTGCGTCCCCAGTGGTGCCAGTGCACTCTCTGGACTCACTGCACTGCATCCCCAGTGGTGCCAGTGCACTCTCTGGACTCACTGCACTGCATCCCCAGTGGTGCCAGTGCACTTTCTGGACTCACTGCACTGCATCTCCAATGGTGCCAGTGCACTCTCTGGACTCACTGCACTGCATCCCCAGTGGAGCCAGTGCACTCTCTGGACTCACTGAAGTGCATCCCCATTGGTGCCAGTGCACTCTCTGGACTCACTGCACTGCATCCCCAGTGGTGCCAGTGCACTCTCTGGACTCACTGCACTGCATCCCCAGTGGTGCAAGTGCACTCTCTGGACTCACTGCAGTGCATCCCAAGTGGTGCCAATGCACTCTCTGGACTCACTGCAGTGCATTCTCAGTGGTGCCAGTACACTCACTGGACTCACTGCACTGCATCCCCAGTGCTGCCAGTGCAGTCTCTGCACTCACTGAAGTCCATCTCCAGTGGTGCCAGTGAACTCTTTGGACTCACTGCAGTGCATCCCCAGTGGTGCCAGTGCACTCTCTGGACTCACTGCACTGCATCCCCAGTGGTGCCAGTGCACTCTCTGGACTCACTGCACTGCATCCCCAGTGGTGCCAGTGCACTCTCTGGACTCACTGTACTGCATCCCCAGTGGTGCCAGTGCACTCTCTTGACTCACTGCACTGCATCCCCAGTGGTGCCAGTGCACTCACTGGATTCACTGCACTGCATCCCCAGTGGTGCTAGTGCACTCTCTGGACTCACTGCAGTGCATCCCCAGTGGTACCAGTGCACTCTCTGGACTCACTGAAGTGCATTCTCAGTGGTGCCAGTGCACTCTGTGGACTCACTGCAGTGCATCCCCAGTGGTGCCAATGCGCTCTCTGGACTCACTGCAGTGCATCCCCAGTGGTGCCAGTGCACTCTCTGGACTCACTGCACTGCATCCCCAGTGCTGCCAGTGCACTCTGTGGACTCACTGCACTGCATCCCCAGTGGTGCCAGTGCACTCTCTGGACTCACTGCACTGCATCCCCAGTGGTGCCAGTGCACTCTCTGGACTCACTGCACTGCATCCCCAGTGGTGACAGTGCACTCTCTGGACTCACTGCACTGCATCCCCAGTGGTACCAGTGCACACTGTGGACTCACTGCAGTGCATCCCCAGTGCTGCCAGTGCACTCTCTGGACTCACTGCACTGCATCCCCAGTGGTGCCAATGCACTCTCTGGACTCACTGCACTGCATCCCCAGTGGTGCCAGTGCACTCTCTGGACTCACTGCACTGCATCCCAAGTGGTGCCAGTGCACTCTCTGGACTCACTGCACTGCATCCCCAGTGGTGCCAGTGCACTCTCTGGACGCACTGCACTGCATCCCCAGTGGTGCCAGTGCACTCTCTGGACTCACTGCACTGCATCCCAAGTGGTGCCAGTGCACTCTCTGGAGTCACTGCACTGCATCCCCAGTGGTGCCAGTGCACTCTCTGGAGTCACTGCACTACATCCCCAGTGGTGCCAGTGCACTCACTGGACTCACTGTACTGCATCATCAGTGGTGCCAGTGCACTCTCTGGACTCACTGCAGTGCATCCCCAGTGGTGCCAGTGCACTCTCTGGACTCACTGCACTGCATCCCCAGTGGTGCCAGTGCACTCTCTGGACTCACTGCACTGCATCCCCAGTGGTGCAAGTGCACTCTCTGGACTCACTGCAGTGCATCCCAAGTGGTGCCAATGCACTCTCTGGACTCACTGCAGTGCATCCCCAGTGGTGCCAGTACACTCACTGGACTCACTGCAGTGCATCCCCAGTGGTGCCAGTACACTCACTGGACTTACTGCACTGCATCCCCAGTGGTGCCAGTGCAGTCTCTGCACTCACTGAAGTGCATCCCCAGTGGTGCCAGTGAACTCTCTGGACTCACTGCAGTGCGTCCCCAGTGGTGCCAGTGCACTCTCTGGACTCACTGCACTGCATCCCCAGTGGTGCCAGTGCACTCTCTGGACTCACTGCACTGCATCCCCAGTGGTGCCAGTGCACTTTCTGGACTCACTGCACTGCATCTCCAATGGTGCCAGTGCACTCTCTGGACTCACTGCACTGCATCCCCAGTGGTGCCAGTGCACTCTCTGGACTCACTGCACTGCATCCCCAGTGGTGCAAGTGCACTCTCTGGACTCACTGCAGTGCATCCCAAGTGGTGCCAATGCACTCTCTGGACTCACTGCAGTGCATCCCCAGTGGTGCCAGTACACTCACTGGACTCACTGCACTGCATCCCCAGTGCTGCCAGTGCAGTCTCTGCACTCACTGAAGTGCATCCCCAGTGGTGCCAGTGAACTCTCTGGACTCACTGCAGTGCATCCCCAGTGGTGCCAGTGCACTCTCTGGACTCACTGCACTGCATCCCCAGTGGTGCCAGTGCACTCTCTGGACTCACTGCACTGCATCCCCAGTGGTGCCAGTGCACTCTCTGGACTCACTGTACTGCATCCCCAGTGGTGCCAGTGCACTCTCTTGACTCACTGCACTGCATCCCCAGTGGTGCCAGTGCACTCACTGGATTCACTGCACTGCATCCCCAGTGGTGCTAGTGCACTCTCTGGACTCACTGCAGTGCATCCCCAGTGGTACCAGTGCACTCTCTGGACTCACTGAAGTGCATTCTCAGTGGTGCCAGTGCACTCTGTGGACTCACTGCAGTGCATCCCCAGTGGTGCCAATGCGCTCTCTGGACTCACTGCAGTGCATCCCCAGTGGTGCCAGTGCACTCTCTGGACTCACTGCACTGCATCCCCAGTGCTGCCAGTGCACTCTCTGGACTCACTGCACTGCATCCCCAGTGGTGCCAGTGCACTCTCTGGACTCACTGCACTGCATCCCCAGTGGTGCCAGTGCACTCTCTGGACTCACTGCAGTGCATCCCCAGTGGTGCCAGTGCACTCTCTGGACTCACTGCACTGCATCCCCAGTGGTACCAGTGCACACTGTGGACTCACTGCAGTGCATCCCCAGTGCTGCCAGTGCACTCTCTGGACTCACTGCACTGCATCCCCAGTGGTGCCAATGCACTCTCTGGACTCACTGCACTGCATCCCCAGTGGTGCCAGTGCACTCTCTGGACTCACTGCACTGCATCCCAAGTGGTGCCAGTGCACTCTCTGGACTCACTGCACTGCATCCCCAGTGGTGCCAGTGCACTCTCTCGAGTCACTGCACTACATCCCCAGTGGTGCCAGTGCACTCACTGGACTCACTGTACTGCATCATCAGTGGTGCCAGTGCACTCTCTGGACTCACTGCAGTGCATCCCCAGTGGTGCCAGTGCACTCTCTGGACTCACTGCACTGCATCCCCAGTGGTGCCAGTGCACTCTCTGGACTCACTGCACTGCATCGCCAGTGGTGCCTGTGCACTCTCTGGACTCACTGCACTGCATCCCAAGTGGTGCCAGTGCACTCTCTGGAGTCACTGCACTGCATCCCCAGTGGTGCCAGTGCACTCTCTCGAGTCACTGCACTACATCCCCAGTGGTGCCAGTGCACTCACTGGACTCACTGTACTGCATCATCAGTGGTGCCAGTGCACTCTCTGGACTCACTGCAGTGCATCCCCAGTGGTGCCAGTGCACTCTCTGGACTCACTGCACTGCATCCCCAGTGGTGCCAGTGCACTCTCTGGACTCACTGCACTGCATCCCCAGTGGTGCAAGTGCACTCTCTCGAGTCACTGCACTACATCCCCAGTGGTGCCAGTGCACTCACTGGACTCACTGTACTGCATCATCAGTGGTGCCAGTGCACTCTCTGGACTCACTGCAGTGCATCCCCAGTGGTGCCAGTGCACTCTCTGGACTCACTGCACTGCATCCCCAGTGGTGCCAGTGCACTCTCTGGACTCACTGCAGTGCATCCCAAGTGGTGCCAATGCACTCTCTGGACTCACTGCAGTGCATCCCCAGTGGTGCCAGTACACTCACTGGACTCACTGCACTGCATCCCCAGTGGTGCCAGTGCAGTCTCTGCACTCACTGAAGTGCATCCCCAATGGTGCCAGTGAACTCTCTGGACTCACTGCAGTGCATCCCCAGTGGTGCCAGTGCACTCTCTGGACTCACTGCACTGCATCCCCAGTGGTGCCAGTGCACTCTCTGGACTCACTGCACTGCATCTCCAATGGTGCCAGTGCACTCTCTGGACTCACTGCACTGCATCCCCAGTGGTGCCAGTGCACTTTCTGGACTCACTGCACTGCATCTCCAATGGTGCCAGTGCACTCTCTGGACTCACTGCACTGCATCCCCAGTGGAGCCAGTGCACTCTCTGGACTCACTGAAGTGCATCCCCATTGGTGCCAGTGCACTCTCTGGACTCACTGCACTGCATCCCCAGTGGTGCCAGTGCACTCTCTGGACTCACTGCACTGCATCCCCAGTGGTGCAAGTGCACTCTCTGGACTCACTGCAGTGCATCCCAAGTGGTGCCAATGCACTCTCTGGACTCACTGCAGTGCATCCCCAGTGGTGCCAGTACACTCACTGGACTCACTGCACTGCATCCCCAGTGCTGCCAGTGCAGTCTCTGCACTCACTGAAGTGCATCTCCAGTGGTGCCAGTGAACTCTTTGGACTCACTGCAGTGCATCCCCAGTGGTGCCAGTGCACTCTCTGGACTCACTGCACTGCATCCCCAGTGGTGCCAGTGCACTCTCTGGACTCACTGCACTGCATCCCCAGTGGTGCCAGTGCACTCTCTGGACTCACTGTACTGCATCCCCAGTGGTGCCAGTGCACTCTCTTGACTCACTGCACTGCATCCCCAGTGGTGCCAGTGCACTCACTGGATTCACTGCACTGCATCCCCAGTGGTGCTAGTGCACTCTCTGGACTCACTGCAGTGCATCCCCAGTGGTACCAGTGCACTCTCTGGACTCACTGAAGTGCATTCTCAGTGGTGCCAGTGCACTCTGTGGACTCACTGCAGTGCATCCCCAGTGGTGCCAATGCGCTCTCTGGACTCACTGCAGTGCATCCCCAGTGGTGCCAGTGCACTCTCTGGACTCACTGCACTGCATCCCCAGTGCTGCCAGTGCACTCTGTGGACTCACTGCACTGCATCCCCAGTGGTGCCAGTGCACTCTCTGGACTCACTGCACTGCATCCCCAGTGGTGCCAGTGCACTCTCTGGACTCACTGCACTGCATCCCCAGTGGTGACAGTGCACTCTCTGGACTCACTGCACTGCATCCCCAGTGGTACCAGTGCACACTGTGGACTCACTGCAGTGCATCCCCAGTGCTGCCAGTGCACTCTCTGGACTCACTGCACTGCATCCCCAGTGGTGCCAATGCACTCTCTGGACTCACTGCACTGCATCCCCAGTGGTGCCAGTGCACTCTCTGGACTCACTGCACTGCATCCCAAGTGGTGCCAGTGCACTCTCTGGACTCACTGCACTGCATCCCCAGTGGTGCCAGTGCACTCTCTGGACGCACTGCACTGCATCCCCAGTGGTGCCAGTGCACTCTCTGGACTCACTGCACTGCATCCCAAGTGGTGCCAGTGCACTCTCTGGAGTCACTGCACTGCATCCCCAGTGGTGCCAGTGCACTCTCTGGAGTCACTGCACTACATCCCCAGTGGTGCCAGTGCACTCACTGGACTCACTGTACTGCATCATCAGTGGTGCCAGTGCACTCTCTGGACTCACTGCAGTGCATCCCCAGTGGTGCCAGTGCACTCTCTGGACTCACTGCACTGCATCCCCAGTGGTGCAAGTGCACTCTCTGGACTCACTGCAGTGCATCCCAAGTGGTGCCAATGCACTCTCTGGACTCACTGCAGTGCATCCCCAGTGGTGCCAGTACACTCACTGGACTCACTGCAGTGCATCCCCAGTGGTGCCAGTACACTCACTGGACTTACTGCACTGCATCCCCAGTGGTGCCAGTGCAGTCTCTGCACTCACTGAAGTGCATCCCCAGTGGTGCCAGTGAACTCTCTGGACTCACTGCAGTGCGTCCCCAGTGGTGCCAGTGCACTCTCTGGACTCACTGCACTGCATCCCCAGTGGTGCCAGTGCACTCTCTGGACTCACTGCACTGCATCCCCAGTGGTGCCAGTGCACTTTCTGGACTCACTGCACTGCATCTCCAATGGTGCCAGTGCACTCTCTGGACTCACTGCACTGCATCCCCAGTGGTGCCAGTGCACTCTCTGGACTCACTGCACTGCATCCCCAGTGGTGCAAGTGCACTCTCTGGACTCACTGCAGTGCATCCCAAGTGGTGCCAATGCACTCTCTGGACTCACTGCAGTGCATCCCCAGTGGTGCCAGTACACTCACTGGACTCACTGCACTGCATCCCCAGTGCTGCCAGTGCAGTCTCTGCACTCACTGAAGTGCATCCCCAGTGGTGCCAGTGAACTCTCTGGACTCACTGCAGTGCATCCCCAGTGGTGCCAGTGCACTCTCTGGACTCACTGCACTGCATCCCCAGTGGTGCCAGTGCACTCTCTGGACTCACTGCACTGCATCCCCAGTGGTGCCAGTGCACTCTCTGGACTCACTGTACTGCATCCCCAGTGGTGCCAGTGCACTCTCTTGACTCACTGCACTGCATCCCCAGTGGTGCCAGTGCACTCACTGGATTCACTGCACTGCATCCCCAGTGGTGCTAGTGCACTCTCTGGACTCACTGCAGTGCATCCCCAGTGGTACCAGTGCACTCTCTGGACTCACTGAAGTGCATTCTCAGTGGTGCCAGTGCACTCTGTGGACTCACTGCAGTGCATCCCCAGTGGTGCCAATGCGCTCTCTGGACTCACTGCAGTGCATCCCCAGTGGTGCCAGTGCACTCTCTGGACTCACTGCACTGCATCCCCAGTGCTGCCAGTGCACTCTCTGGACTCACTGCACTGCATCCCCAGTGGTGCCAGTGCACTCTCTGGACTCACTGCACTGCATCCCCAGTGGTGCCAGTGCACTCTCTGGACTCACTGCAGTGCATCCCCAGTGGTGCCAGTGCACTCTCTGGACTCACTGCACTGCATCCCCAGTGGTACCAGTGCACACTGTGGACTCACTGCAGTGCATCCCCAGTGCTGCCAGTGCACTCTCTGGACTCACTGCACTGCATCCCCAGTGGTGCCAATGCACTCTCTGGACTCACTGCACTGCATCCCCAGTGGTGCCAGTGCACTCTCTGGACTCACTGCACTGCATCCCAAGTGGTGCCAGTGCACTCTCTGGACTCACTGCACTGCATCCCCAGTGGTGCCAGTGCACTCTCTCGAGTCACTGCACTACATCCCCAGTGGTGCCAGTGCACTCACTGGACTCACTGTACTGCATCATCAGTGGTGCCAGTGCACTCTCTGGACTCACTGCAGTGCATCCCCAGTGGTGCCAGTGCACTCTCTGGACTCACTGCACTGCATCCCCAGTGGTGCCAGTGCACTCTCTGGACTCACTGCACTGCATCCCCAGTGGTGCAAGTGCACTCTCTGGACTCACTGCAGTGCATCCCAAGTGGTGCCAATGCACTCTCTGGACTCACTGCAGTGCATCCCCAGTGGTGCCAGTACACTCACTGGACTCACTGCACTGCATCCCCAGTGGTGCCAGTGCAGTCTCTGCACTCACTGAAGTGCATCCCCAATGGTGCCAGTGAACTCTCTGGACTCACTGCAGTGCATCCCCAGTGGTGCCAGTGCACTCTCTGGACTCACTGCACTGCATCCCCAGTGGTGCCAGTGCACTCTCTGGACTCACTGCACTGCATCTCCAATGGTGCCAGTGCACTCTCTGGACTCACTGCACTGCATCCCCAGTGGAGCCAGTGCACTCTCTGGACTCACTGAAGTGCATCCCCATTGGTGCCAGTGCACTCTCTGGACTCACTGCACTGCATCCCCAGTGGTGCCAGTGCACTCTCTGGACTCACTGCAGTGCATCCCCAGTGGTGCAAGTGCACTCTCTGGACTCACTGCAGTGCATCCCAAGTGGTGCCAATGCACTCTCTGGACTCACTGTACTGCATCATCAGTGGTGCCAGTACACTCACTGGACTCACTGCACTGCATCCCCAGTGGTGCCAGTGCAGTCTCTGCACTCACTGAAGTGCATCTCCAGTGGTGCCAGTGAACTCTCTGGACTCACTGCAGTGCATCCCCAGTGGTGCCAGTGCACTCTCTGGACTCACTGCACTGCATCCCCAGTGGTGCCAGTGCACTCTCTGGACTCACTGCACTGCATCCCCAGTGGTGCCAGTGCACTCTCTGGACTCACTGCAGTGCATCTCCAATGGTGCCAGTGCACTCTCTGGACTCACTGCACTGCATCCCCAGTGGTGCCAATGAACTCTCTGGACTCACTGCTGTGCATCCCCAGTGGTGCCAGTGCACTCTCTGGACTCACTGCACTGCATCTCCAATGGTGCCAATGCACTCTCTGGACTCACTGTACTGCATCCCCAGTGGTGCCAGTGCACTCTCTTGACTCACTGCACTGCATCCCCAGTGGTGCCAGTGCACTCACTGGATTCACTGCACTGCATCCCCAGTGGTGCTAGTGCACTCTCTGGACTCACTGCAGTGCATCCCCAGTGGTACCAGTGCACTCTCTGGACTCACTGAAGTGCATTCTCAGTGGTGCCAGTGCACTCTGTGGACTCACTGCAGTGCATCCCCAGTGGTGCCAGTGCGCTCTCTGGACTCACTGCAGTGCATCCCCAGTGGTGCCAGTGCACTCTCTGGACTCACTGCAGTGCATCCCCAGTGCTGCCAGTGCACTCTCTGGACTCACTGCACTGCATCCCCAGTGGTGCCAGTGCACTCTCTGGACTCACTGCACTGCATCCCCAGTGGTTCCAGTGCACTCTCTGGACTCACTGCACTGCATCCCCAGTGGTGCCAGTGCACTCTCTGGACTCACTGCACTGCATCCCCAGTGGTGCCAGTGCACTCTCTGGACTTACTGCAGTGCATCCCCAGTGGTGCCAGTGCACTCTCTGGAGTCACTGCACTGCATCCCCAGTGGTGCCAGTGCACTCTCTCGAGTCACTGCACTACATCCCCAGTGGTGCCAGTGCACTCACTGGACTCACTGTACTGCATCATCAGTGGTGCCAGTGCACTCTCTGGACTCACTGCAGTGCATCCCCAGTGGTGCCAGTGCACTCTCTGGACTCACTGCACTGCATCCCCAGTGGTGCCAGTGCACTCACTGGACTCACTATACTGCATCACCAGTGGTGCCAGTGCACTCTCTGGACTCACTGCACTGCATCCCCAGTGTTGCCAGTGCATTCACTGGACTCACTGTACTGCATCTCCAGTGGTGCCAGTGCACTCTCTGGACTCACTGCACTGCATCCCCAGTGGTGCCAGTGCACTCTCTGGACTCACTGCAGTGCATCCCCACTGGTGCCAGTGCACTCACTGGATTCACTGCACTACATTCCCAGTGGTGCTAGTTCACTCTCTGGACTCACTGCAGTGCATCCCCAGTGGTGCCAGTGCACTCTTTGGACTCACTGAAGTGCATTCTCAGTGGTGCCAGTCCACTCTCTGGACTCACTGCACTGCATCCCCAGTGGTGCCAGTGCGCTCTCTGGCCTCACTGAAGTGCATTCTCAGTGGTGCCAGTGCACTCTCTGGACTCACTGCAGTGCATCCCCAGTGGTGCCAGTGCACTCTCTGGACTCACTGAAGTGCATTCTCAGTGGTGCCAGTGCACTCTCTGGACTCACTGCACTGCATCCCCAGTGGTGCCAGTACACTCACTGGACTGACTGCACTGCATCCCCAGTGGTGCTAGTGCAGTCTCTGCACTCACTGCACTGCATCGCCAGTGGTGCCAGAGCACTCTCTGGACTCACTGCAGTGCATCCCCAGTGGTGCCAGTGCACTCTCTGGACTCACGGTACTGCATCCCCAGTGGTGCCAGTGCACTCTGTGGACTCACTGCTGTGCATCCCCATTGGTGCCAGTGCACTCTCTGGACTCACTGCACTGCATCCCCAGTGGTGCCAGTGCACTCTCTGGACTCACTGCACTGCATCCCCAGTGGTGCAAGTGCACTCTCTGGACTCACTGCAGTGCATCCCAAGTGGTGCCAATGCACTCTCTGGACTCACTGCAGTGCATCCCCAGTGGTGCCAGTACACTCACTGGACTCACTGCACTGCATCCCCAGTGCTGCCAGTGCAGTCTCTGCACTCACTGAAGTGCATCTCCAGTGGTGCCAGTGAACTCTCTGGACTCACTGCACTGCATCCCCAGTGCTGCCAGTGCACTCTCTGGACTCACTGCACTGCATCCCCAGTGGTGCCAGTGCACTCTCTGGACTCACTGCACTGCATCCCCAGTGGTGCCAGTGCACTCTCTGGACTCACTGCACTGCATCCCCAGTGGTGCCAGTGCACTCTCTGGACTCACTGCACTGCATCCCCAGTGGTGCCAGTGCACTCTCTGGACTCACTGCAGTGCATCCCCAGTGGTGCCAGTGCACTCTCTGGAGTCACTGCACTGCATCCCCAGTGGTGCCAGTGCACTCTCTCGAGTCACTGCACTACATCCCCAGTGGTGCCAGTGCACTCACTGGACTCACTGTACTGCATCATCAGTGGTGCCAGTGCACTCTCTGGACTCACTGCAGTGCATCCCCAGTGGTGCCAGTGCACTCTCTGGACTCACTGCACTGCATCCCCAGTGGTGCCAGTGCACTCACTGGACTCACTATACTGCATCACCAGTGGTGCCAGTGCACTCTCTGGACTCACTGCACTGCATCCCCAGTGTTGCCAGTGCATTCACTGGACTCACTGTACTGCATCTCCAGTGGTGCCAGTGCACTCTCTGGACTCACTGCAGTGCATCCCCAGTGGTGCCAGTGCACTCTCTGGACTCACTGCAGTGCATCCCCACTGGTGCCAGTGCACTCACTGGATTCACTGCACTACATTCCCAGTGGTGCTAGTTCACTCTCTGGACTCACTGCAGTGCATCCCCAGTGGTGCCAGTGCACTCTTTGGACTCACTGAAGTGCATTCTCAGTGGTGCCAGTCCACTCTCTGGACTCACTGCACTGCATCCCCAGTGGTGCCAGTGCGCTCTCTGGCCTCACTGAAGTGCATTCTCAGTGGTGCCAGTGCACTCTCTGGACTCACTGCAGTGCATCCCCAGTGGTGCCAGTGCACTCTCTGGACTCACTGAAGTGCATTCTCAGTGGTGCCAGTGCACTCTCTGGACTCACTGCACTGCATCCCCAGTGGTGCCAGTACACTCACTGGACTGACTCCACTGCATCCCCAGTGGTGCTAGTGCAGTCTCTGCACTCACTGCACTGCATCGCCAGTGGTGCCAGAGCACTCTCTGGACTCACTGCAGTGCATCCCCAGTGGTGCCAGTGCACTCTCTGGACTCACGGTACTGCATCCACAGTGGTGCCAGTGCACTCTGTGGACTCACTGCTGAGCATCCCCATTGGTGCCAGTGCACTCTCTGGACTCACTGCACTGCATCCCCAGTGGTGCCAGTGCACTCTCTGGACTCACTGCACTGCATCCCCAGTGGTGCAAGTGCACTCTCTGGACTCACTGCAGTGCATCCCAAGTGGTGCCAATGCACTCTCTGGACTCACTGCAGTGCATCCCCAGTGGTGCCAGTACACTCACTGGACTTACTGCACTGCATCCCCAGTGGTGCCAGTGCAGTCTCTGCACTCACTGAAGTGCATCCCCAGTGGTGCCAGTGAACTCTCTGGACTCACTGCTGTGCGTCCCCAGTGGTGCCAGTGCACTCTCTGGACTCACTGCACTGCATCCCCAGTGGTGCCAGTGCACTCTCTGGACTCACTGCACTGCATCCCCAGTGGTGCCAGTGCACTCTCTGGACTCACTGCACTGCATCTCCAATGGTGCCAGTGCACTCTCTGGACTCACTGCACTGCATCCCCAGTGGAGCCAGTGCACTCTCTGGACTCACTGAAGTGCATCCCCATTGGTGCCAGTGCACTCTCTGGACTCACTGCACTGCATCCCCAGTGGTGCCAGTGCACTCTCTGGACTCACTGCACTGCATCCCCAGTGGTGCAAGTGCACTCTCTGGACTCACTGCAGTGCATCCCAAGTGGTGCCAATGCACTCTCTGGACTCACTGCAGTGCATCCCCATTGGTGCCAGTACACTCACTGGACTCACTGCACTGCATCCCCAGTGCTGCCAGTGCAGTCTCTGCACTCACTGAAGTGCATCTCCAGTGGTGCCAGTGAACTCTCTGGACTCACTGCAGTGCATCCCCAGTGGTGCCAGTGCACTCTCTGGACTCACTGCACTGCATCCCCAGTGGTGCCAGTGCACTCTCTGGACTCACTGCACTGCATCCCCAGTGGTGCCAGTGCACTCTCTGGACTCACTGCAGTGCATCTCCAATGGTGCCAGTGCACTCTCTTCACTCACTGCACTGCATCCCCAGTGGTGCCAATGCACTCTCTGGACTCACTGCTGTGCATCCCCAGTGGTGCCAGTGCACTCTCTGGACTCACTGCACTGCATCTCCAATGGTGCCAATGCACTCTCTGGACTCACTGTACTGCATCCCCAGTGGTGCCAGTGCACTCTCTTGACTCACTGCACTGCATCCCCAGTGGTGCCAGTGCACTCACTGGATTCACTGCACTGCATCCCCAGTGGTGCTAGTGCACTCTCTGGACTCACTGCAGTGCATCCCCAGTGGTACCAGTGCACTCTCTGGACTCACTGAAGTGCATTCTCAGTGGTGCCAGTGCACTCTGTGGACTCACTGCACTGCATCCCCAGTGGTGCCAGTGCGCTCTCTGGACTCACTGCAGTGCATCCCCAGTGGTGCCAGTGCACTCTCTGGACTCACTGCACTGCATCCCCAGTGCTGCCAGTGCACTCTCTGGACTCACTGCACTGCATCCCCAGTGGTGCCAGTGCACTCTCTGGACTCACTGCACTGCATCCCCAGTGGTGCCAGTGCACTCTCTGGACTCACTGCACTGCATCCCCAGTGGTGCCAGTGCACTCTCTGGACTCACTGCACTGCATCCCCAGTGGTACCAGTGCACTCTGTGGACTCACTGCACTGTATCCCCAGTGGTGCCAGAGCACTCTCTGGACTCACTGCACTGCATCCCCAGTGGTGCCAATGCACGCTCTGGACTCACTGCACTGCATCCCCAGTGGTGCCAGTGCACTCTCTGGACTCACTGCACTGCATCCCAAGTGGTGCCAGTGCACTCTCTGGAGTCACTGCACTGCATCCCCAGTGGTGCCAGTGCACTCTCTCGAGTCACTGCACTACATCCCCAGTGGTGCCAGTGCACTCACTGGACTCACTGTACTGCATCATCAGTGGTGCCAGTGCACTCTCTGGACTCACTGCAGTGCATCCCCAGTGGTGCCAGTGCACTCTCTGGACTCACTGCACTGCATCCCCAGTGGTGCCAGTGCACTCTCTGGACTCACTGCACTGCATCCCCAGTGGTGCCAGTGCACTCTCTGGACTCACTGCACTGCATCCCAAGTGGTGCCAGTGCACTCTCTGGAGTCACTGCACTGCATCCCCAGTGGTGCCAGTGCACTCTCTGGACTCACTGCACTGCATCCCCAGTGGTGCCAGTGCACTCACTGGACTCACTGTACTGCATCATCAGTGGTGCCAGTGCACTCTCTGGACTCACTGCAGTGCATCCCCAGTGGTGCCAGTGCACTCTCTGGACTCACTGCACTGCATCCCCAGTGGTGCCAGTGCACTCTCTGGACTCACTGCACTGCATCCCCAGTGGTGCAAGTGCACTCTCTGGACTCACTGCAGTGCATCCAAGTGGTGCCAATGCACTCTCTGGACTCACTGCAGTGCATCCCCAGTGGTGCCAGTACACTCACTGGACTCACTGCACTGCATCCCCAGTGGTGCCAGTGCAGTCTCTGCACTCACTGAAGTGCATCCCCAGTGGTGCCAGTGAACTCTCTGGACTCACTGCAGTGCATCCCCAGTGGTGCCAGTGCACTCTCTGGACTCACTGCACTGCATCCCCAGTGGTGCCAGTGCACTCTCTGGACTCACTGCACTGCATCCCCAGTGGTGCCAGTGCACTCTCTGGACTCACTGCACTGCATCTCCAATGGTGCCAGTGCACTCTCTGGACTCACTGCACTGCATCCCCAGTGGAGCCAGTGCACTCTCTGGACTCACTGAAGTGCATCCCCATTGGTGCCAGTGCACTCTCTGGACTCACTGCACTGCATCCCCAGTGGTGCCAGTGCACTCTCTGGACTCACTGTACTGCATCCCCAGTGGTGCAAGTGCACTCTCTGGACTCACTGCAGTGCATCCCAAGTGGTGCCAGTGCACTCTCTGGACTCACTGCAGTGCATCCCCAGTGGTGCCAGTACACTCACTGGACTCACTGCACTGCATCTCCAGTGGTGCCAGTGCAGTCTCTGCACTCACTGAAGTGCATCTCCAGTGGTGCCAGTGAACTCTCTGGACTCACTGCAGTGCATCCCCAGTGGTGCCAGTGCACTCTCTGGACTCACTGCACTGCATCCCCAGTGGTGCCAGTGCACTCTCTGGACTCACTGCACTGCATCCCCAGTGGTGCCAGTGCACTCTCTGGACTCACTGCAGTGCATCTCCAATGGTGCCAGTGCACTCTCTGGACTCACTGCACTGCATCCCCAGTGGTGCCAATGCACTCTCTGGACTCACTGCTGTGCATCCCCAGTGGTGCCAGTGCACTCTCTGGACTCACTGCACTGCATCTCCAATGGTGCCAATGCACTCTCTGGACTCACTGTACTGCATCCCCAGTGGTGCCAGTGCACTCTCTTGACTCACTGCACTGCATCCCCAGTGGTGCCAGTGCACTCACTGGATTCACTGCACTGCATCCCCAGTGGTGCTAGTGCACTCTCTGGACTCACTGCAGTGCATCCCCAGTGGTACCAGTGCACTCTCTGGACTCACTGAAGTGCATTCTCAGTGGTGCCAGTGCACTCTGTGGACTCACTGCAGTGCATCCCCAGTGGTGCCAGTGCGCTCTCTGGACTCACTGCAGTGCATCCCCAGTGGTGCCAGTGCACTCTCTGGACTCACTGCACTGCATCCCCAGTGCTGCCAGTGCACTCTCTGGACTCACTGCACTGCATCCCCAGTGGTGCCAGTGCACTCTCTGGACTCACTGCACTGCATCCCCAGTGGTGCCAGTGCACTCTCTGGACTCACTGCACTGCATCCCCAGTGGTGCCAGTGCACTCTCTGGACTCACTGCACTGCATCCCCAGTGGTACCAGTGCACTCTGTGGACTCACTGCAGTGCATCCCCAGTGCTGCCAGTGCACTCTCTGGACTCACTGCACTGCATCCCCAGTGGTGCCAATGCACTCTCTGGACTCACTGCACTGCATCCCCAGTGGTGCCAGTGCACTCTCTGGACTCACTGCACTGCATCCCAAGTGGTGCCAGTGCACTCTCTGGAGTCACTGCACTGCATCCCCTGTGGTGCCAGTGCACTCTCTCGAGTCACTGCACTACATTCCCAGTGGTGCCAGTGCACTCACTGGACTCACTGTACTGCATCATCAGTGGTGCCAGTGCACTCTCTGGACTCACTGCAGTGCATCCCCAGTGGTGCCAGTGCACTCTCTGGACTCACTGCACTGCATCCCCAGTGGTGCCAGTGCGCTCTCTGGCCTCACTGAAGTGCATTCTCAGTGGTGCCAGTGCACTCTCTGGACTCACTGCAGTGCATCCCCAGTGGTGCCAGTACGCTCTCTGGACTCACTGCACTGCATCCCCACTGGTGACAGTGCACTCTCTGGACTCACTGCACTGCATCCCCACTGGTGCCAGTGAACTCTCTGGACTCACTGCACTGCATCCCCAGTGGTGCCAGTGCACTCTCTGGACTCACTGCAGTGAATCCCCAGTGGTGCCAGTGCACTCTCTGGACTCACTGTACTGCATCACCAGTGGTGCCAGTGCACTCTCTGGAGTAACTGCAGTGCATCACCAGAGGTGCCAGTGCACTCTCTGGACTCACTGCACTGCATCCCCAGTGGTGCCAGTGCACTCTCTGGACTCACTGCACTGTAACCCCAGTGGTGCCAGAGCACTCTCTGGACTCACTGCACTGCATCCCCAGTGGTGCCTGTGCACTCTCTGGACTCACTGCACTGCATCCCCAGTGGTGCCACTGCACTCTCTGGACTCACTGCACTGCATCCACAGTGGTGCCAGTGCACTCCCTGCACTCACTGCACTGCATCCCCAGTGGTGCCAGTGCACTCACTGGACTCACTGCAGTGCATTCCCTCTGGTGCCAGTGCACTCTCTGGACTCACTGCACTGCATCCCCAGTGGTGCCAGTGCACTCTCTGGACTCACTGCAGTGCATCCCCAGTGGTGCCAGTGCACTCTCTGGACTCACTGCAGTGCATCCCCAGTGGTGCCAGTGCACTCTCTGGACTCACTGAAGTGCATCCCCCGTGGTGCCAGTGCGATCTCTGGACTCACTGCACTGCATTCCCAGTGGTGCCAGTGCACACTCTGGACTCACTGCACTGCATCCCCAGTGGTGCCAGTGCACTCTCTGGACTCACTGCACTGCATCCCCAGTGGTGCCAGTGCACTCTCTGGACTCACTGCACTGCATCTCCAATGGTGCCAGTGCACTCTCTGGACTCACTGCACTGCATCCCCAGTGGAGCCAGTGCACTCTCTGGACTCACTGAAGTGCATCCCCATTGGTGCCAGTGCACTCTCTGGACTCACTGCACTGCATCCCCAGTGGTGCCAGTGCACTCTCTGGACTCACTGTACTGCATCCCCAGTGGTGCAAGTGCACTCTCTGGACTCACTGCAGTGCATCCCAAGTGGTGCCAGTGCACTCTCTGGACTCACTGCAGTGCATCCCCAGTGGTGCCAGTACACTCACTGGACTCACTGCACTGCATCTCCAGTGGTGCCAGTGCAGTCTCTGCACTCACTGAAGTGCATCTCCAGTGGTGCCAGTGAACTCTCTGGACTCACTGCAGTGCATCCCCAGTGGTGCCAGTGCACTCTCTGGACTCACTGCACTGCATCCCCAGTGGTGCCAGTGCACTCTCTGGACTCACTGCACTGCATCCCCAGTGGTGCCAGTGCACTCTCTGGACTCACTGCAGTGCATCTCCAATGGTGCCAGTGCACTCTCTGGACTCACTGCACTGCATCCCCAGTGGTGCCAATGCACTCTCTGGACTCACTGCTGTGCATCCCCAGTGGTGCCAGTGCACTCTCTGGACTCACTGCACTGCATCTCCAATGGTGCCAATGCACTCTCTGGACTCACTGTACTGCATCCCCAGTGGTGCCAGTGCACTCTCTTGACTCACTGCACTGCATCCCCAGTGGTGCCAGTGCACTCACTGGATTCACTGCACTGCATCCCCAGTGGTGCTAGTGCACTCTCTGGACTCACTGCAGTGCATCCCCAGTGGTACCAGTGCACTCTCTGGACTCACTGAAGTGCATTCTCAGTGGTGCCAGTGCACTCTGTGGACTCACTGCAGTGCATCCCCAGTGGTGCCAGTGCGCTCTCTGGACTCACTGCAGTGCATCCCCAGTGGTGCCAGTGCACTCTCTGGACTCACTGCACTGCATCCCCAGTGCTGCCAGTGCACTCTCTGGACTCACTGCACTGCATCCCCAGTGGTGCCAGTGCACTCTCTGGACTCACTGCACTGCATCCCCAGTGGTGCCAGTGCACTCTCTGGACTCACTGCACTGCATCCCCAGTGGTGCCAGTGCACTCTCTGGACTCACTGCACTGCATCCCCAGTGGTACCAGTGCACTCTGTGGACTCACTGCAGTGCATCCCCAGTGCTGCCAGTGCACTCTCTGGACTCACTGCACTGCATCCCCAGTGGTGCCAATGCACTCTCTGGACTCACTGCACTGCATCCCCAGTGGTGCCAGTGCACTCTCTGGACTCACTGCACTGCATCCCAAGTGGTGCCAGTGCACTCTCTGGAGTCACTGCACTGCATCCCCTGTGGTGCCAGTGCACTCTCTCGAGTCACTGCACTACATTCCCAGTGGTGCCAGTGCACTCACTGGACTCACTGTACTGCATCATCAGTGGTGCCAGTGCACTCTCTGGACTCACTGCAGTGCATCCCCAGTGGTGCCAGTGCACTCTCTGGACTCACTGCACTGCATCCCCAGTGGTGCCAGTGCGCTCTCTGGCCTCACTGAAGTGCATTCTCAGTGGTGCCAGTGCACTCTCTGGACTCACTGCAGTGCATCCCCAGTGGTGCCAGTACGCTCTCTGGACTCACTGCACTGCATCCCCAGTGGTGCTAGTGCACTCTGTGGACTCACTGCAGTGCATCCCCAGTGGTGCCAGTGCACTCTCTGGACTCACTGAAAGGCATTCTCAGTGGTGCCAGTGCACTCTCTGGACTCACTGCAGTGAATCCCCAGTGGTGCCAGTGCACTCTCTGGACTCACTGTACTGCATCACCAGTGGTGCCAGTGCACTCTCTGGAGTAACTGCAGTGCATCACCAGAGGTGCCAGTGCACTCTCTGGACTCACTGCACTGCATCCCCAGTGGTGCCAGTGCACTCTCTGGACTCACTGCACTGTAACCCCAGTGGTGCCAGAGCACTCTCTGGACTCACTGCACTGCATCCCCAGTGGTGCCTGTGCACTCTCTGGACTCACTGCACTGCATCCCCAGTGGTGCCACTGCACTCTCTGGACTCACTGCACTGCATCCACAGTGGTGCCAGTGCACTCCCTGCACTCACTGCACTGCATCCCCAGTGGTGCCAGTGCACTCACTGGACTCACTGCAGTGCATTCCCTCTGGTGCCAGTGCACTCTCTGGACTCACTGCACTGCATCCCCAGTGGTGCCAGTGCACTCTCTGGACTCACTGCACTGCATCCCCAGTGGTGCCAGTGCACTCTCTGGACTCACTGCAGTGCATCCCCAGTGGTGCCAGTGCACTCTCTGGACTCACTGCAGTGCATCCCCAGTGGTGCCAGTGCACTCTCTGGACTCACTGAAGTGCATCCCCCGTGGTGCCAGTGCGATCTCTGGACTCACTGCACTGCATTCCCAGTGGTGCCAGTGCACACTCTGGACTCACTGCACTGCATCCCCAGTGGTGCCAGTGCACTGTCTGGACTCACTGCAGTGCGTCCCCAGTTTTGCCTGTGCACTCTCTGGACTCACTGCACTGCATACCCAGTGGTGCCAGTGCACTCTCTGGACTAACTGCACTGCATCCCCATTGGAGCCAGTGCACTCTCTGGCCTCACTGCACTGCATCCCCAGTGGTGCCAGTGCACTCTGTGGACTCACTGCAGTGCATCCCCAGTGGAGCCCGTGCACTCTCTGGACTCACTGAAGTGCATCCCCAGTGGTGCCAGTGCACTCTCTGGACTCACTGCACTGCATCCCCAGTGGTGCCAGTGCACTCTGTGGACTCACTGCAGTGCATCAACAGTGGTGCCAGTGCACTCTCTGGACTCACTGAAGTGCATTCTCAGTGGTGCCAGTGCACTCTCTGGACTCACTGCAGTGCATCCCCAGTGGTGCCAGTACACTCACTGGACTGACTGCACTGCATCCCCAGTGGTGCTAGTGCACTCTCTGGACTCACTGCACTGCATCCCCAGTGGTGCCAATGCACTCTCTGGACTCACTGCTGTGCATCCCCAGTGGTGCCAGTGCACTCTCTGGACTCACAGTACTGCATCCCCAGTGGTGCCAGTGCACTCTGTGGACTCACTGCTTTGCATCCCCATTGGTGCCAGTGCATTCTCTGGACTCACTGCACTGCATCCCCAGTGGTGCCAGTGCACTCTCTGGACTCACTGCAGTGCATCCCCAGTGGTGCAAGAGCACTCTCTGGACTTACTGCAGTGCATCCCAAGTGGTGCCAATGCACTCTCTGGACTCACTGCAGTGCATCCCCAGTGGTGCCAGTACACTCTGTGGACTCACTGCACTGCATCCCCAGTGGTGCCAGTGCAGTCTCTGCACTCACTGAAGTGCATCCCCAGTGGTGCCAGTGAACTCTCTGGACTCACTGCAGTGCATCCCCAGTGGTGCCAGTGCACTCTCTGGACTCACTGCACTGCATCCCCAGTGGTGCCAGTGCACTCTCTGGACTCACTGCACTGCATCCCCAGTGGTGCCAGTGCACTCTCTGGACTCACTGCACTGCATGCCCAGTGGTGCCAGTGCACTCTCTGGACTCACTGCACTGCATCCCCAGTGGAGCCAGTGCACTCTGTGGACTCACTGAAGTGCATCCCCATTGGTGCCAGTGCACTCTCTGGACTCACTGCAGTGCATCCCCAGTGGTGCCAGCGCACTCTCTGGACTCACTGCACTGCATCCCCAGTGGTGCCAGTGCACTCTCTGGACTCACTGCAGTGCATCCCAAGTGGTGCCAATGCACTCTCTGGACTCACTGCAGTGCATCCCCAGTGGTGCCAGTGCACTCTCTGGACTCACTGCAGTGCATCCCAAGTGGTGCCAATGCACGCTCTGGACTCACTGCACTGCATCCCCAGTGGTGCCAGTGCAGTCTCTGGACTCACTGAAGTACATCTCCAGTGGTGCCAGTGAACTCTCTGGACTCACTGCACTGCATCCCCAGTGGTGCCAGTGCACTCTCTGGACTCACTGCACTGCATCCCCACTGGTGCCAGTGCACTCTCTGGACTCACTGTACTGCATCACCAGTGGTGCCAGTGCACTCTCTGGACTCACTGCACTGCATCCCCAGTGGTGCCAGTGCACTCTGTGGACTCACTGCAGTGCATCCCCATTGGTGCGAGTGCACTCTCTGGACTCACTGCACTGCATCCCCAGTGGTGCAAGTGCACTCTCTGGACTCACTGCAGTGCATCCCAAGTGGTGCCAATGCACTCTCTGGACTCACTGCAGTGCATCCCCAGTGGTGCCAGTACACTCTCTGGACTCACTGCACTGCATCCCCAGTGGTGCCAGTGCAGTCTCTGCACTCACTGAAGTGCATCTCCAGTGGTGCCAGTGAACTCTCTGGACTCACTGCAGTGCATACCCAGTGGTGCCAGTGCACTCTCTGGACTCACTGCACTGCATCCCCAGTGGTGCCAGTGCACTCTCTGGACTCACTGCACTGCATCTCCAATGGTGCCAGTGCACTCTCTTGACTCACTGCACTGCATCCCCAGTGGTGCCAGTGCACTCACTGGATTCACTGCACTGCATCCCCAGTGGTGCTAGTGCACTCTCTGGACTCACTGCAGTGCATCCCCAGTGGTACCAGTGCACTCTCTGGACTCACTGAAGTGCATTCTCAGTGGTGCCAGTGCACTCTGTGGACTCACTGCAGTGCATCCCCAGTGGTGCCAGTGCGCTCTCTGGACTCACTGCAGTGCATCCCCAGTGGTGCCAGTGCACTCTCTGGACTCACTGCACTGCATCCCCAGTGCTGCCAGTGCACTCTCTGGACTCACTGCACTGCATCCCCAGTGGTGCCAGTGCACTCTCTGGACTCACTGCACTGCATCCCCAGTGGTGCCAGTGCACTCTCTGGACTCACTGCACTGCATCCCCAGTGGTGCCAGTGCACTCTCTGGACTCACTGCACTGCATCCCCAGTGGTACCAGTGCACTCTGTGGACTCACTGCAGTGCATCCCCAGTGCTGCCAGTGCACTCTCTGGACTCACTGCACTGCATCCCCAGTGGTGCCAATGCACTCTCTGGACTCACTGCACTGCATCCCCAGTGGTGCCAGTGCACTCTCTGGACTCACTGCACTGCATCCCAAGTGGTGCCAGTGCACTCTCTGGAGTCACTGCACTGCATCCCCTGTGGTGCCAGTGCACTCTCTCGAGTCACTGCACTACATTCCCAGTGGTGCCAGTGCACTCACTGGACTCACTGTACTGCATCATCAGTGGTGCCAGTGCACTCTCTGGACTCACTGCAGTGCATCCCCAGTGGTGCCAGTGCACTCTCTGGACTCACTGCACTGCATCCCCAGTGGTGCCAGTGCGCTCTCTGGCCTCACTGAAGTGCATTCTCAGTGGTGCCAGTGCACTCTCTGGACTCACTGCAGTGCATCCCCAGTGGTGCCAGTACGCTCTCTGGACTCACTGCACTGCATCCCCAGTGGTGCTAGTGCACTCTGTGGACTCACTGCAGTGCATCCCCAGTGGTGCCAGTGCACTCTCTGGACTCACTGAAAGGCATTCTCAGTGGTGCCAGTGCACTCTCTGGACTCACTGCAGTGAATCCCCAGTGGTGCCAGTGCACTCTCTGGACTCACTGTACTGCATCACCAGTGGTGCCAGTGCACTCTCTGGAGTAACTGCAGTGCATCACCAGAGGTGCCAGTGCACTCTCTGGACTCACTGCACTGCATCCCCAGTGGTGCCAGTGCACTCTCTGGACTCACTGCACTGTAACCCCAGTGGTGCCAGAGCACTCTCTGGACTCACTGCACTGCATCCCCAGTGGTGCCTGTGCACTCTCTGGACTCACTGCACTGCATCCCCAGTGGTGCCACTGCACTCTCTGGACTCACTGCACTGCATCCACAGTGGTGCCAGTGCACTCCCTGCACTCACTGCACTGCATCCCCAGTGGTGCCAGTGCACTCACTGGACTCACTGCAGTGCATTCCCTCTGGTGCCAGTGCACTCTCTGGACTCACTGCACTGCATCCCCAGTGGTGCCAGTGCACTCTCTGGACTCACTGCACTGCATCCCCAGTGGTGCCAGTGCACTCTCTGGACTCACTGCAGTGCATCCCCAGTGGTGCCAGTGCACTCTCTGGACTCACTGCAGTGCATCCCCAGTGGTGCCAGTGCACTCTCTGGACTCACTGAAGTGCATCCCCCGTGGTGCCAGTGCGATCTCTGGACTCACTGCACTGCATTCCCAGTGGTGCCAGTGCACACTCTGGACTCACTGCACTGCATCCCCAGTGGTGCCAGTGCACTGTCTGGACTCACTGCAGTGCGTCCCCAGTTTTGCCTGTGCACTCTCTGGACTCACTGCACTGCATACCCAGTGGTGCCAGTGCACTCTCTGGACTAACTGCACTGCATCCCCATTGGAGCCAGTGCACTCTCTGGCCTCACTGCACTGCATCCCCAGTGGTGCCAGTGCACTCTGTGGACTCACTGCAGTGCATCCCCAGTGGAGCCCGTGCACTCTCTGGACTCACTGAAGTGCATCCCCAGTGGTGCCAGTGCACTCTCTGGACTCACTGCACTGCATCCCCAGTGGTGCCAGTGCACTCTGTGGACTCACTGCAGTGCATCAACAGTGGTGCCAGTGCACTCTCTGGACTCACTGAAGTGCATTCTCAGTGGTGCCAGTGCACTCTCTGGACTCACTGCAGTGCATCCCCAGTGGTGCCAGTACACTCACTGGACTGACTGCACTGCATCCCCAGTGGTGCTAGTGCACTCTCTGGACTCACTGCACTGCATCCCCAGTGGTGCCAATGCACTCTCTGGACTCACTGCTGTGCATCCCCAGTGGTGCCAGTGCACTCTCTGGACTCACAGTACTGCATCCCCAGTGGTGCCAGTGCACTCTGTGGACTCACTGCTTTGCATCCCCATTGGTGCCAGTGCATTCTCTGGACTCACTGCACTGCATCCCCAGTGGTGCCAGTGCACTCTCTGGACTCACTGCAGTGCATCCCCAGTGGTGCAAGAGCACTCTCTGGACTTACTGCAGTGCATCCCAAGTGGTGCCAATGCACTCTCTGGACTCACTGCAGTGCATCCCCAGTGGTGCCAGTACACTCTGTGGACTCACTGCACTGCATCCCCAGTGGTGCCAGTGCAGTCTCTGCACTCACTGAAGTGCATCCCCAGTGGTGCCAGTGAACTCTCTGGACTCACTGCAGTGCATCCCCAGTGGTGCCAGTGCACTCTCTGGACTCACTGCACTGCATCCCCAGTGGTGCCAGTGCACTCTCTGGACTCACTGCACTGCATCCCCAGTGGTGCCAGTGCACTCTCTGGACTCACTGCACTGCATGCCCAGTGGTGCCAGTGCACTCTCTGGACTCACTGCACTGCATCCCCAGTGGAGCCAGTGCACTCTGTGGACTCACTGAAGTGCATCCCCATTGGTGCCAGTGCACTCTCTGGACTCACTGCAGTGCATCCCCAGTGGTGCCAGCGCACTCTCTGGACTCACTGCACTGCATCCCCAGTGGTGCCAGTGCACTCTCTGGACTCACTGCAGTGCATCCCAAGTGGTGCCAATGCACTCTCTGGACTCACTGCAGTGCATCCCCAGTGGTGCCAGTGCACTCTCTGGACTCACTGCAGTGCATCCCAAGTGGTGCCAATGCACGCTCTGGACTCACTGCACTGCATCCCCAGTGGTGCCAGTGCAGTCTCTGGACTCACTGAAGTACATCTCCAGTGGTGCCAGTGAACTCTCTGGACTCACTGCAGTGCATCCCCAGTGGTGCCAGTGCACTCTCTGGACTCACTGCACTGCATCCCCACTGGTGCCAGTGCACTCTCTGGACTCACTGTACTGCATCACCAGTGGTGCCAGTGCACTCTCTGGACTCACTGCACTGCATCCCCAGTGGTGCCAGTGCACTCTGTGGACTCACTGCAGTGCATCCCCATTGGTGCGAGTGCACTCTCTGGACTCACTGCACTGCATCCCCAGTGGTGCAAGTGCACTCTCTGGACTCACTGCAGTGCATCCCAAGTGGTGCCAATGCACTCTCTGGACTCACTGCAGTGCATCCCCAGTGGTGCCAGTACACTCTCTGGACTCACTGCACTGCATCCCCAGTGGTGCCAGTGCAGTCTCTGCACTCACTGAAGTGCATCTCCAGTGGTGCCAGTGAACTCTCTGGACTCACTGCAGTGCATACCCAGTGGTGCCAGTGCACTCTCTGGACTCACTGCACTGCATCCCCAGTGGTGCCAGTGCACTCTCTGGACTCACTGCACTGCATCTCCAATGGTGCCAGTGCACTCTCTGGACTCACTGCACTGCATCCCCAGTGGTGTCAGTGCACTCTCTGGACTCACTGCACTGCATCCCCAGGGGTGCAAGTGCACTCTCTGGACTCACTGCAGTGCATCCCAAGTGGTGCCAATGCACTCTCTGGACTCACTGCAGTGCATCCCCAGTGGTGCCAGTACACTCTCTGGACTCACTGCACTGCATCCCCAGTGGTGCCAGTGCAGTCTCTGCACTCACTGAAGTGCATCTCCAGTGGTGCCAGTGAACTCTCTGGACTCACTGCAGTGCATCCCCAGTGTTGCCAGTACACTCTCTGGACTCACTGCACTGCATCCCCAGTGGTGCCAGTGCAGTCTCTGCACTCACTGAAGTGCATCTCCAGTGGTGCCAGTGAACTCTCTGGACTCACTGCAGTGCATCCCCAGTGGTGCCAGTGCACTCTCTGGACTCACTGCACTGCATCCCCAGTGGTGCCAGTGCACTCTCTGGACTCACTGCACTGCACCCCCAGTGGTGCCAGTGCACTCTCTGGACTCACTGCACTGCATCTCCAATGGTGCCAGTGCACTCTCTGGACTCACTGCACTGCATCCCAAGTGGTGCCAATGCACTCTCTGGACACACTGAAGTGCATCCCCAGTGGTGCCAGTGCACTCTCTGGACTCACTGCACTACTCCAGCCGCGGCAGTCGCTCCAGCCGCGGTAGCCCTCCAGCCTCGGCAGCCGCGGCAGCCGCGGCAGCCGCTCCGTCCGCGGCATACGCGGCAGACTGTCCAACCGCGGCAGCCGCTCCAGCCGCGGAAGCCGCGGCAGCCGCTCCAAACACGGCAGGCGCTCCAACCGCGGCAACCGCTCCAGCCGTGGCAGCCGCTCCACTCGGTAGCGGCTGGAGCGGCTGCCCCGGCTGGAGCTCCTGCCGCTTTTGGAGCGGTTACCGCGGCTGGGGCGGCTGCCGCGGCTGGAGCGGCTGCCGCGGCTGGAGGGGCTAACGCGGCTGGAGAGGCTGACGCGGTTGGAGCGTCTAGAGCGTCTGCCTCGGCTGGAGGGGCTACCGCGGCTGGAGCGGTTGACGCGGCTGGAGCGGAAAACGAGGCTGGAGCGCCACTCTCTGGACTCACTGCACTGCATCACCTGTGGTGCCAGTGCACTCTCTGGACTCACTGCAGTGCATCCCCAGTGGTGCCAGTGCACTCTCTGGACTCACTGCACTGCATCCCCTGTGGTGCCAGTACACTCTCTGGACTCACTGCACTGCATCCCCAGTGGCGCTAGTGCACTCTCTGGACTCACTGCAGTGCATCCCCAGTGGTGCCAGTGCACTCTCTGGACACACTGAAGTGCATTTTCAGTGGTGCCAGTGCACTCTCTGGACTCACTGCACTACATCCCCAGTGGTGCCAGTGCACTCTCTGGACTCACTGCACTGAAGCTCCATTGGTGCCAGTGCACTCTCTGGACTCACTGCAGTGCATCCCCAGTGGTGCCAGTGCACTCTCTGGACTCACTGCACTGCATCCCCAGTGGTGCCATTGCACTCTGTGGACTCACTGCAGTGCATCCCCAGTGGTGCCAGTGCGCTCTCTGGACTCACTGCACTGCATCCCCCGTGGTGCAAGTGCACTCTCTGGACTCACTGGAGTGCATCACCTGTGGTGCCAGTGCACTCACTGGACTGACTGAAGTGCATCCCCAGTGGTGCCAGTGCAGTCTCTGCCCTCACTGAAGTGCATCTCCAGTGGTGCCAGAGCACTCTCTGGACTCACTGCAGTGCATCCCAGTGGTGCCAGTGCACTCTCTGGACACTCTGCACTGCATCCCCACTGGTGCCAGTGCACTCTCTGGACTCACTGCACTGCATCCCCAGTGGTGCCAGTGCACTCTCTGGACTCACTGCACTGCATCTCCAATGGTGCCAGTGCACTCTCTGGACTCACTGCACTGCATCCCCAGTGGTGCCAATGCACTCTCTGGACTCACTGCTGTGCATCCCCAGTGGTGCCAGTACACTCACTGGACTGACTGAAGTGCATTCCCAGTGGTGACATTGAAGTCTTTGGACTCACTGCACTCCATCCCCACTGGTGCCTTTGCACTCCCTGGACTCACTGCACTGCTCCAGCCGCGGCAGCCGCTCCAGCCGCGGTAGCCCTCCAGCCGTGGCAGCCGCTCCACTCGGTAGCGGCTGGAGCGGCTGCCGCGGCTGGAGCGGCTGCCGCGGCTGGAGCGGCTGCCGCGGATGGAGAGGCTGGCGCGGCTGGAGGGGCTGGAGCGGCTGCCGCGGCTGGAGCGGCTGGAGCGGCTGCCGCGGCTGGAGCGTCTGCCGCGGCTGGAGGGGCTACCGCGGGGTTGACTCGGCTGGAGCGGATGCCGAGGCTGGAACGGCACTCTCTGGACTCACTGAAATGCATTCTCAGTGGTGCCAGTGCACTCTCTGGACTCACTGCTCTGCATCCCCAGTGGTGCTAGTGCACTCTCTGGACTCACTGCAGTGCATCCCCAGTGGTGCCATTGCACTCTCTGGACTCACTGCACCGCATTCCCACTGGTGCCAGTGCGCTCTCTGGACTCACTGCACTGCATCCCCAGTGGTGCCAGTGCGCTCTCAGGACTCACTGCAGGGCATCCCCAGTGGTGCCAGTGCACTCTCTGGACTCACTGCACTGCATCCCCAGTCCTGCCAGTGCACTCTCTTGACTCACTGCAGTGCATCCCCAGTGGTGCCAGTACACTCACTGGACTGACTGAAGTGCATCCCCAGTGGTGTCAGTGCACTCACTGGAGTCACTGCACTGCATCCCCAGTGGTGCAAGTGCACTCCCTGGACTCACTGCACTGCATTCCCAGTGGTGACAGTGAAGTCTTTGGACTCACTGCACTCCATCCCCACTGGTGCCTTTGCACTCCCTGGACTCACTGCACTGCTCCAGCCGCGGCAGCCGCTCCAGCCGCGGTAGCCCTCCAGCCGTGGCAGCCGCTCCACTCGGTAGCGGCTGGAGCGGCTGCCGCGGTTGGAGCGGCTGGAGCGGCTGCCGCGGCTGGAGCGGCTGCCGCGGATGGAGAGGCTGGCGAGGCTGGAGGGGCTGGAGCGGCTGCCGCGGCTGGAGCGGCTGGAGCGGCTGCCGCGGCTGGAGCGTCTGCCGCGGCTGGAGGGCCTACCGCGGGGTTGACTCGGCTGGAGCGGATACCGAGGCTGGAACGGCACTCTCTGGACTCACTGAAATGCATTCTCAGTGGTGCCAGTGCACTCTCTGGACTCACTGCTCTGCATCCCCAGTGGTGCTAGTGCACTCTGGACTCACTGCAGTGCATCCCCAGTGGTGCCAGTGCACTCTCTGGACTCACTGCACCGCATCCCCAGTGTTGCCAGTGCACTCTCTGGACTCACTGCACTGCATCCCCAGTGGTGTCAGTGCACTCTCTGGACTCCCGGCACCGTATCCCCAGTGGTGCCAGTGCATTCGCTGGACTCACGGCACTGCATCCAAAGTGGTGCCAGTGCACTCTCTGGACTCACTGAAGTGCATTCTCAGTGGAGCCAGTGCACTCTCTGGACTCACTGCACTGCATCCCCAGTGGTGCCAGTGCACTCTCTGGACTCACTGCAGTGCATCCCAAGTGGTGCCAATGCACTCTCTGGACTCACTGCAGTGCATCCCCAGTGGTGCCAGTACACTCACTGGACTCACTGCACTGCATCCCCAGTGGTGCCAGTGCAGTCTCTGCACTCACTGAAGTGCATCTCCAGTGGTGCCAGAGCACTCTCTGGACTCACTGCAGTGCATCACCTGTGGTGCCAGTGCACTCTCTGGACACTCTGCACTGCATCCCCACTGGTGCCAGTGCACTCTCTGGACTCACTGCACTGCATCCCCAGTGGTGCCAGTGCACTCTCTGGACTCACTGCACTGCATCTCCAATGGTGCCAGTGCACTCTCTGGACTCACTGCAATGCATCCCCAGTGGTGCCAATGCACTCTCTGGACTCACTGCTGTGCATCCCCAGTGGTGCCAGTACACTCACTGGACTGACTGAAGTGCATTCCCAGTGGTGACATTGAAGTCTTTGGACTCACTGCACTCCATCCCCACTGGTGCCTTTGCACTCCCTGGACTCACTGCACTGCTCCAGCCGCGGCAGCCGCTCCAGCCGCGGTAGCCCTCCAGCCGTGGCAGCCGCTCCACTCGGTAGCGGCTGGAGCGGCTGCCGCGGCTGGAGCGGCTGCCGCGGCTGGAGCGGCTGCCGCGGATGGAGAGGCTGGCGCGGCTGGAGGGGCTGGAGCGGCTGCCGCGGCTGGAGCGGCTGGAGCGGCTGCCGCGGCTGGAGCGTCTGCCGCGGCTGGAGGGGCTACCGCGGGGTTGACTCGGCTGGAGCGGATGCCGAGGCTGGAACGGCACTCTCTGGACTCACTGAAATGCATTCTCAGTGGTGCCAGTGCACTCTCTGGACTCACTGCTCTGCATCCCCAGTGGTGCTAGTGCACTCTCTGGACTCACTGCAGTGCATCCCCAGTGGTGCCATTGCACTCTCTGGACTCACTGCACCGCATTCCCACTGGTGCCAGTGCTCTCTCTGGACTCACTGCACTGCATCCCCAGTGGTGCCAGTGCGCTCTCAGGACTCACTGCAGGGCATCCCCAGTGGTGCCAGTACACTCACTGGACTGACTGAAGTGCATCCCCAGTGGTGCCAGTGCACTCTCTGGACTCACAGCACTGCATGCCCAGTGGTGCCAGTGCACTCTCTGGACTCACTGCATTGCATCCTCAGTGGTGCCAGTGCACTCTCTGGACTCACTGCACTGCATCCCCAGTCCTGCCAGTGCACTCTCTGGACTCACTGCACTGCATCCCCAATGGTGCCAGTGCACTCTCTGGACTCACTGCACTGCTCCAGCCGCGGCAGCCTCTCCAGGCGCACCAGCCGCGGCATCCGCTCCAGCCTCGGCATCCGCTCCAGCCGCGTTAACCGCTCCAGCCGCGGTAGCTCCTCCAGCCGCGCCAGCCGCTCCAGCCGCGGCAGCCGCTCCAGCCGCTCCAGCCGCGGCATCCGCTCCAGCCGCTCCAGCCGCGGCAGCCGCTCCAACCGCGGCAGCCGCTCCAGTCGCGGCAGCCGCTCCAGCCGCTCCAGCCGCGGCAGCCGCTCCAGCCGCTACCGAGTGGAGCGGCTGCCACGGCTGGAGGGCTACCGCGGCTGGAGCGGCTGCCGCGGCTGGAGAGGCTGGCGCGGCTGGAGGGGCTGGAGCGGCTGCCGCGGCTGGAGCGGCTGGAGCGGCTGCCGCGGCTGGAGCGTCTGCCGCGGCTGGAGGGGCTACCGCGGGGTTGACTCGGCTGGAGCGGATGCCGAGGCTGGAACGGCACTCTCTGGACTCACTGAAATGCATTCTCAGTGGTGCCAGTGCACTCTCTGGACTCACTGCTCTGCATCCCCAGTGGTGCTAGTGCACTCTCTGGACTCACTGCAGTGCATCCCCAGTGGTGCCATTGCACTCTCTGGACTCACTGCACCGCATTCCCACTGGTGCCAGTGCGCTCTCTGGACTCACTGCACTGCATCCCCAGTGGTGCCAGTGCGCTCTCAGGACTCACTGCAGGGCATCCCCAGTGGTGCCAGTGCACTCTCTGGACTCACTGCACTGCATCCCCAGTCCTGCCAGTGCACTCTCTTGACTCACTGCAGTGCATCCCCAGTGGTGCCAGTACACTCACTGGACTGACTGAAGTGCATCCCCAGTGGTGTCAGTGCACTCACTGGAGTCACTGCACTGCATCCCCAGTGGTGCAAGTGCACTCCCTGGACTCACTGCACTGCATTCCCAGTGGTGACAGTGAAGTCTTTGGACTCACTGCACTCCATCCCCACTGGTGCCTTTGCACTCCCTGGACTCACTGCACTGCTCCAGCCGCGGCAGCCGCTCCAGCCGCGGTAGCCCTCCAGCCGTGGCAGCCGCTCCACTCGGTAGCGGCTGGAGCGGCTGCCGCGGCTGGAGCGGCTGGAGCGGCTGCCGCGGCTGGAGCGGCTGCCGCGGATGGAGAGGCTGGCGCGGCTGGAGGGGCTGGAGCGGCTGCCGCGGCTGGAGCGGCTGGAGCGGCTGCCGCGGCTGGAGCGTCTGCCGCGGCTGGAGGGGCTACCGCGGGGTTGACTCGGCTGGAGCGGATGCCGAGGCTGGAACGGCACTCTCTGGACTCACTGAAATGCATTCTCAGTGGTGCCAGTGCACTCTCTGGACTCACTGCTCTGCATCCCCAGTGGTGCTAGTGCACTCTCTGGACTCACTGCAGTGCATCCCCAGTGGTGCCATTGCACTCTCTGGACTCACTGCACCGCATTCCCACTGGTGCCAGTGCGCTCTCTGGACTCACTGCACTGCATCCCCAGTGGTGCCAGTGCGCTCTCAGGACTCACTGCAGGGCATCCCCAGTGGTGCCAGTGCACTCTCTGGACTCACTGCACCGCATTCCCACTGGTGTCAGTGCACTCTGTGGACTCACTGCACTGCATCCCCAGTGGTGTCAGTGCACTCTCTGGACTCCCGGCACCGTATCCCCAGTGGTGCCAGTGCATTCGCTGGACTCACGGCACTGCATCCACAGTGGTGCCAGTGCACTCTCTGGACTCACTGAAGTGCATTCTCAGTGGAGCCAGTGCACTCTCTGGACTCACTGCACTGCATCCCCAGTGGTGCCAGTGCACTCTCTGGACTCACTGCAGTGCATCCCAAGTGGTGCCAATGCACTCTCTGGACTCACTGCAGTGCATCCCCAGTGGTGCCAGTACACTCACTGGACTCACTGCACTGCATCCCCAGTGGTGCCAGTGCAGTCTCTGCACTCACTGAAGTGCATCTCCAGTGGTGCCAGAGCACTCTCTGGACTCACTGCAGTGCATCCCAGTGGTGCCAGTGCACTCTCTGGACACTCTGCACTGCATCCCCACTGGTGCCAGTGCACTCTCTGGACTCACTGCACTGCATCCCCAGTGGTGCCAGTGCACTCTCTGGACTCACTGCACTGCATCTCCAATGGTGCCAGTGCACTCTCTGGACTCACTGCACTGCATCCCCAGTGGTGCCAATGCACTCTCTGGACTCACTGCTGTGCATCCCCAGTGGTGCCAGTACACTCACTGGACTGACTGAAGTGCATTCCCAGTGGTGACATTGAAGTCTTTGGACTCACTGCACTCCATCCCCACTGGTGCCTTTGCACTCCCTGGACTCACTGCACTGCTCCAGCCGCGGCAGCCGCTCCAGCCGCGGTAGCCCTCCAGCCGTGGCAGCCGCTCCACTCGGTAGCGGCTGGAGCGGCTGCCGCGGCTGGAGCGGCTGGAGCGGCTGCCGCGGCTGGAGCGGCTGCCGCGGATGGAGAGGCTGGCGCGGCTGGAGGGGCTGGAGCGGCTGCCGCGGCTGGAGCGGCTGGAGCGGCTGCCGCGGCTGGAGCGTCTGCCGCGGCTGGAGGGGCTACCGCGGGGTTGACTCGGCTGGAGCGGATGCCGAGGCTGGAACGGCACTCTCTGGACTCACTGAAATGCATTCTCAGTGGTGCCAGTGCACTCTCTGGACTCACTGCTCTGCATCCCCAGTGGTGCTAGTGCACTCTCTGGACTCACTGCAGTGCATCCCCAGTGGTGCCATTGCACTCTCTGGACTCACTGCACCGCATTCCCACTGGTGCCAGTGCGCTCTCTGGACTCACTGCACTGCATCCCCAGTGGTGCCAGTGCGCTCTCAGGACTCACTGCAGGGCATCCCCAGTGGTGCCAGTGCACTCTCTGGACTCACTGCACTGCATCCCCAGTCCTGCCAGTGCACTCTCTTGACTCACTGCAGTGCATCCCCAGTGGTGCCAGTACACTCACTGGACTGACTGAAGTGCATCCCCAGTGGTGTCAGTGCACTCACTGGAGTCACTGCACTGCATCCCCAGTGGTGCAAGTGCACTCCCTGGACTCACTGCACTGCATTCCCAGTGGTGACAGTGAAGTCTTTGGACTCACTGCACTCCATCCCCACTGGTGCCTTTGCACTCCCTGGACTCACTGCACTGCTCCAGCCGCGGCAGCCGCTCCAGCCGCGGTAGCCCTCCAGCCGTGGCAGCCGCTCCACTCGGTAGCGGCTGGAGCGGCTGCCGCGGTTGGAGCGGCTGGAGCGGCTGCCGCGGCTGGAGCGGCTGCCGCGGATGGAGAGGCTGGCGAGGCTGGAGGGGCTGGAGCGGCTGCCGCGGCTGGAGCGGCTGGAGCGGCTGCCGCGGCTGGAGCGTCTGCCGCGGCTGGAGGGCCTACCGCGGGGTTGACTCGGCTGGAGCGGATACCGAGGCTGGAACGGCACTCTCTGGACTCACTGAAATGCATTCTCAGTGGTGCCAGTGCACTCTCTGGACTCACTGCTCTGCATCCCCAGTGGTGCTAGTGCACTCTGGACTCACTGCAGTGCATCCCCAGTGGTGCCAGTGCACTCTCTGGACTCACTGCACCGCATCCCCAGTGTTGCCAGTGCACTCTCTGGACTCACTGCACTGCATCCCCAGTGGTGTCAGTGCACTCTCTGGACTCCCGGCACCGTATCCCCAGTGGTGCCAGTGCATTCGCTGGACTCACGGCACTGCATCCAAAGTGGTGCCAGTGCACTCTCTGGACTCACTGAAGTGCATTCTCAGTGGAGCCAGTGCACTCTCTGGACTCACTGCACTGCATCCCCAGTGGTGCCAGTGCACTCTCTGGACTCACTGCAGTGCATCCCAAGTGGTGCCAATGCACTCTCTGGACTCACTGCAGTGCATCCCCAGTGGTGCCAGTACACTCACTGGACTCACTGCACTGCATCCCCAGTGGTGCCAGTGCAGTCTCTGCACTCACTGAAGTGCATCTCCAGTGGTGCCAGAGCACTCTCTGGACTCACTGCAGTGCATCACCTGTGGTGCCAGTGCACTCTCTGGACACTCTGCACTGCATCCCCACTGGTGCCAGTGCACTCTCTGGACTCACTGCACTGCATCCCCAGTGGTGCCAGTGCACTCTCTGGACTCACTGCACTGCATCTCCAATGGTGCCAGTGCACTCTCTGGACTCACTGCAATGCATCCCCAGTGGTGCCAATGCACTCTCTGGACTCACTGCTGTGCATCCCCAGTGGTGCCAGTACACTCACTGGACTGACTGAAGTGCATTCCCAGTGGTGACATTGAAGTCTTTGGACTCACTGCACTCCATCCCCACTGGTGCCTTTGCACTCCCTGGACTCACTGCACTGCTCCAGCCGCGGCAGCCGCTCCAGCCGCGGTAGCCCTCCAGCCGTGGCAGCCGCTCCACTCGGTAGCGGCTGGAGCGGCTGCCGCGGCTGGAGCGGCTGCCGCGGCTGGAGCGGCTGCCGCGGATGGAGAGGCTGGCGCGGCTGGAGGGGCTGGAGCGGCTGCCGCGGCTGGAGCGGCTGGAGCGGCTGCCGCGGCTGGAGCGTCTGCCGCGGCTGGAGGGGCTACCGCGGGGTTGACTCGGCTGGAGCGGATGCCGAGGCTGGAACGGCACTCTCTGGACTCACTGAAATGCATTCTCAGTGGTGCCAGTGCACTCTCTGGACTCACTGCTCTGCATCCCCAGTGGTGCTAGTGCACTCTCTGGACTCACTGCAGTGCATCCCCAGTGGTGCCATTGCACTCTCTGGACTCACTGCACCGCATTCCCACTGGTGCCAGTGCTCTCTCTGGACTCACTGCACTGCATCCCCAGTGGTGCCAGTGCGCTCTCAGGACTCACTGCAGGGCATCCCCAGTGGTGCCAGTACACTCACTGGACTGACTGAAGTGCATCCCCAGTGGTGCCAGTGCACTCTCTGGACTCACAGCACTGCATGCCCAGTGGTGCCAGTGCACTCTCTGGACTCACTGCATTGCATCCTCAGTGGTGCCAGTGCACTCTCTGGACTCACTGCACTGCATCCCCAGTCCTGCCAGTGCACTCTCTGGACTCACTGCACTGCATCCCCAATGGTGCCAGTGCACTCTCTGGACTCACTGCACTGCTCCAGCCGCGGCAGCCTCTCCAGGCGCACCAGCCGCGGCATCCGCTCCAGCCTCGGCATCCGCTCCAGCCGCGTTAACCGCTCCAGCCGCGGTAGCTCCTCCAGCCGCGCCAGCCGCTCCAGCCGCGGCAGCCGCTCCAGCCGCTCCAGCCGCGGCATCCGCTCCAGCCGCTCCAGCCGCGGCAGCCGCTCCAACCGCGGCAGCCGCTCCAGTCGCGGCAGCCGCTCCAGCCGCTCCAGCCGCGGCAGCCGCTCCAGCCGCTACCGAGTGGAGCGGCTGCCACGGCTGGAGGGCTACCGCGGCTGGAGCGGCTGCCGCGGCTGGAGAGGCTGGCGCGGCTGGAGGGGCTGGAGCGGCTGCCGCGGCTGGAGCGGCTGGAGCGGCTGCCGCGGCTGGAGCGTCTGCCGCGGCTGGAGGGGCTACCGCGGGGTTGACTCGGCTGGAGCGGATGCCGAGGCTGGAACGGCACTCTCTGGACTCACTGAAATGCATTCTCAGTGGTGCCAGTGCACTCTCTGGACTCACTGCTCTGCATCCCCAGTGGTGCTAGTGCACTCTCTGGACTCACTGCAGTGCATCCCCAGTGGTGCCATTGCACTCTCTGGACTCACTGCACCGCATTCCCACTGGTGCCAGTGCGCTCTCTGGACTCACTGCACTGCATCCCCAGTGGTGCCAGTGCGCTCTCAGGACTCACTGCAGGGCATCCCCAGTGGTGCCAGTGCACTCTCTGGACTCACTGCACTGCATCCCCAGTCCTGCCAGTGCACTCTCTTGACTCACTGCAGTGCATCCCCAGTGGTGCCAGTACACTCACTGGACTGACTGAAGTGCATCCCCAGTGGTGTCAGTGCACTCACTGGAGTCACTGCACTGCATCCCCAGTGGTGCAAGTGCACTCCCTGGACTCACTGCACTGCATTCCCAGTGGTGACAGTGAAGTCTTTGGACTCACTGCACTCCATCCCCACTGGTGCCTTTGCACTCCCTGGACTCACTGCACTGCTCCAGCCGCGGCAGCCGCTCCAGCCGCGGTAGCCCTCCAGCCGTGGCAGCCGCTCCACTCGGTAGCGGCTGGAGCGGCTGCCGCGGTTGGAGCGGCTGGAGCGGCTGCCGCGGCTGGAGCGGCTGCCGCGGATGGAGAGGCTGGCGAGGCTGGAGGGGCTGGAGCGGCTGCCGCGGCTGGAGCGGCTGGAGCGGCTGCCGCGGCTGGAGCGTCTGCCGCGGCTGGAGGGCCTACCGCGGGGTTGACTCGGCTGGAGCGGATACCGAGGCTGGAACGGCACTCTCTGGACTCACTGAAATGCATTCTCAGTGGTGCCAGTGCACTCTCTGGACTCACTGCTCTGCATCCCCAGTGGTGCTAGTGCACTCTGGACTCACTGCAGTGCATCCCCAGTGGTGCCAGTGCACTCTCTGGACTCACTGCACCGCATTCCCACTGGTGTCAGTGCACTCTGTGGACTCACTGCACTGCATCCCCAGTGGTGTCAGTGCACTCTCTGGACTCCCGGCACCGTATCCCCAGTGGTGCCAGTGCATTCGCTGGACTCACGGCACTGCATCCACAGTGGTGCCAGTGCACTCTCTGGACTCACTGAAGTGCATTCTCAGTGGAGCCAGTGCACTCTCTGGACTCACTGCACTGCATCCCCAGTGGTGCCAGTGCACTCTCTGGACTCACTGCAGTGCATCCCAAGTGGTGCCAATGCACTCTCTGGACTCACTGCAGTGCATCCCCAGTGGTGCCAGTACACTCACTGGACTCACTGCACTGCATCCCCAGTGGTGCCAGTGCAGTCTCTGCACTCACTGAAGTGCATCTCCAGTGGTGCCAGAGCACTCTCTGGACTCACTGCAGTGCATCCCAGTGGTGCCAGTGCACTCTCTGGACTCACTGCACTGCATCCCCAGTGGTGCCAGTGCACTCTCTGGACTCACTGCACTGCATCTCCAATGGTGCCAGTGCACTCTCTGGACTCACTGCACTGCATCCCCAGTGGTGCCAATGCACTCTCTGGACTCACTGCTGTGCATCCCCAGTGGTGCCAGTACACTCACTGGACTGACTGAAGTGCATTCCCAGTGGTGACATTGAAGTCTTTGGACTCACTGCACTCCATCCCCACTGGTGCCTTTGCACTCCCTGGACTCACTGCACTGCTCCAGCCGCGGCAGCCGCTCCAGCCGCGGTAGCCCTCCAGCCGTGGCAGCCGCTCCACTCGGTAGCGGCTGGAGCGGCTGCCGCGGCTGGAGCGGCTGCCGCGGCTGGAGCGGCTGCCGCGGATGGAGAGGCTGGCGCGGCTGGAGGGGCTGGAGCGGCTGCCGCGGCTGGAGCGGCTGGAGCGGCTGCCGCGGCTGGAGCGTCTGCCGCGGCTGGAGGGGCTACCGCGGGGTTGACTCGGCTGGAGCGGATGCCGAGGCTGGAACGGCACTCTCTGGACTCACTGAAATGCATTCTCAGTGGTGCCAGTGCACTCTCTGGACTCACTGCTCTGCATCCCCAGTGGTGCTAGTGCACTCTCTGGACTCACTGCAGTGCATCCCCAGTGGTGCCATTGCACTCTCTGGACTCACTGCACCGCATTCCCACTGGTGCCAGTGCGCTCTCTGGACTCACTGCACTGCATCCCCAGTGGTGCCAGTGCGCTCTCAGGACTCACTGCAGGGCATCCCCAGTGGTGCCAGTGCACTCTCTGGACTCACTGCACTGCATCCCCAGTCCTGCCAGTGCACTCTCTTGACTCACTGCAGTGCATCCCCAGTGGTGCCAGTACACTCACTGGACTGACTGAAGTGCATCCCCAGTGGTGTCAGTGCACTCACTGGAGTCACTGCACTGCATCCCCAGTGGTGCAAGTGCACTCCCTGGACTCACTGCACTGCATTCCCAGTGGTGACAGTGAAGTCTTTGGACTCACTGCACTCCATCCCCACTGGTGCCTTTGCACTCCCTGGACTCACTGCACTGCTCCAGCCGCGGCAGCCGCTCCAGCCGCGGTAGCCCTCCAGCCGTGGCAGCCGCTCCACTCGGTAGCGGCTGGAGCGGCTGCCGCGGTTGGAGCGGCTGGAGCGGCTGCCGCGGCTGGAGCGGCTGCCGCGGATGGAGAGGCTGGCGAGGCTGGAGGGGCTGGAGCGGCTGCCGCGGCTGGAGCGGCTGGAGCGGCTGCCGCGGCTGGAGTGTCTGCCGCGGCTGGAGGGCCTACCGCGGGGTTGACTCGGCTGGAGCGGATACCGAGGCTGGAACGGCACTCTCTGGACTCACTGAAATGCATTCTCAGTGGTGCCAGTGCACTCTCTGGACTCACTGCTCTGCATCCCCAGTGGTGCTAGTGCACTCTGGACTCACTGCAGTGCATCCCCAGTGGTGCCAGTGCACTCTCTGGACTCACTGCACCGCATTCCCACTGGTGTCAGTGCACTCTGTGGACTCACTGCACTGCATCCCCAGTGGTGTCAGTGCACTCTCTGGACTCCCGGCACCGTATCCCCAGTGGTGCCAGTGCATTCGCTGGACTCACGGCACTGCATCCACAGTGGTGCCAGTGCACTCTCTGGACTCACTGAAGTGCATTCTCAGTGGAGCCAGTGCACTCTCTGGACTCACTGCACTGCATCCCCAGTGGTGCCAGTGCACTCTCTGGACTCACTGCAGTGCATCCCAAGTGGTGCCAATGCACTCTCTGGACTCACTGCAGTGCATCCCCAGTGGTGCCAGTACACTCACTGGACTCACTGCACTGCATCCCCAGTGGTGCCAGTGCAGTCTCTGCACTCACTGAAGTGCATCTCCAGTGGTGCCAGAGCACTCTCTGGACTCACTGCAGTGCATCCCAGTGGTGCCAGTGCACTCTCTGGACACTCTGCACTGCATCCCCACTGGTGCCAGTGCACTCTCTGGACTCACTGCACTGCATCCCCAGTGGTGCCAGTGCACTCTCTGGACTCACTGCACTGCATCTCCAATGGTGCCAGTGCACTCTCTGGACTCACTGCACTGCATCCCCAGTGGTGCCAATGCACTCTCTGGACTCACTGCTGTGCATCCCCAGTGGTGCCAGTACACTCACTGGACTGACTGAAGTGCATTCCCAGTGGTGACATTGAAGTCTTTGGACTCACTGCACTCCATCCCCACTGGTGCCTTTGCACTCCCTGGACTCACTGCACTGCTCCAGCCGCGGCAGCCGCTCCAGCCGCGGTAGCCCTCCAGCCGTGGCAGCCGCTCCACTCGGTAGCGGCTGGAGCGGCTGCCGCGGCTGGAGCGGCTGGAGCGGCTGCCGCGGCTGGAGCGGCTGCCGCGGATGGAGAGGCTGGCGCGGCTGGAGGGGCTGGAGCGGCTGCCGCGGCTGGAGCGGCTGGAGCGGCTGCCGCGGCTGGAGCGTCTGCCGCGGCTGGAGGGGCTACCGCGGGGTTGACTCGGCTGGAGCGGATGCCGAGGCTGGAACGGCACTCTCTGGACTCACTGAAATGCATTCTCAGTGGTGCCAGTGCACTCTCTGGACTCACTGCTCTGCATCCCCAGTGGTGCTAGTGCACTCTCTGGACTCACTGCAGTGCATCCCCAGTGGTGCCATTGCACTCTCTGGACTCACTGCACCGCATTCCCACTGGTGCCAGTGCGCTCTCTGGACTCACTGCACTGCATCCCCAGTGGTGCCAGTGCGCTCTCAGGACTCACTGCAGGGCATCCCCAGTGGTGCCAGTGCACTCTCTGGACTCACTGCACTGCATCCCCAGTCCTGCCAGTGCACTCTCTTGACTCACTGCAGTGCATCCCCAGTGGTGCCAGTACACTCACTGGACTGACTGAAGTGCATCCCCAGTGGTGTCAGTGCACTCACTGGAGTCACTGCACTGCATCCCCAGTGGTGCAAGTGCACTCCCTGGACTCACTGCACTGCATTCCCAGTGGTGACAGTGAAGTCTTTGGACTCACTGCACTCCATCCCCACTGGTGCCTTTGCACTCCCTGGACTCACTGCACTGCTCCAGCCGCGGCAGCCGCTCCAGCCGCGGTAGCCCTCCAGCCGTGGCAGCCGCTCCACTCGGTAGCGGCTGGAGCGGCTGCCGCGGTTGGAGCGGCTGGAGCGGCTGCCGCGGCTGGAGCGGCTGCCGCGGATGGAGAGGCTGGCGAGGCTGGAGGGGCTGGAGCGGCTGCCGCGGCTGGAGCGGCTGGAGCGGCTGCCGCGGCTGGAGCGTCTGCCGCGGCTGGAGGGCCTACCGCGGGGTTGACTCGGCTGGAGCGGATACCGAGGCTGGAACGGCACTCTCTGGACTCACTGAAATGCATTCTCAGTGGTGCCAGTGCACTCTCTGGACTCACTGCTCTGCATCCCCAGTGGTGCTAGTGCACTCTGGACTCACTGCAGTGCATCCCCAGTGGTGCCAGTGCACTCTCTGGACTCACTGCACCGCATTCCCACTGGTGTCAGTGCACTCTGTGGACTCACTGCACTGCATCCCCAGTGGTGTCAGTGCACTCTCTGGACTCCCGGCACCGTATCCCCAGTGGTGCCAGTGCATTCGCTGGACTCACGGCACTGCATCCACAGTGGTGCCAGTGCACTCTCTGGACTCACTGAAGTGCATTCTCAGTGGAGCCAGTGCACTCTCTGGACTCACTGCACTGCATCCCCAGTGGTGCCAGTGCACTCTCTGGACTCACTGCAGTGCATCCCAAGTGGTGCCAATGCACTCTCTGGACTCACTGCAGTGCATCCCCAGTGGTGCCAGTACACTCACTGGACTCACTGCACTGCATCCCCAGTGGTGCCAGTGCAGTCTCTGCACTCACTGAAGTGCATCTCCAGTGGTGCCAGAGCACTCTCTGGACTCACTGCAGTGCATCACCTGTGGTGCCAGTGCACTCTCTGGACACTCTGCACTGCATCCCCACTGGTGCCAGTGCACTCTCTGGACTCACTGCACTGCATCCCCAGTGGTGCCAGTGCACTCTCTGGACTCACTGCACTGCATCTCCAATGGTGCCAGTGCACTCTCTGGACTCACTGCACTGCATCCCCAGTGGTGCCAATGCACTCTCTGGACTCACTGCTGTGCATCCCCAGTGGTGCCAGTACACTCACTGGACTGACTGAAGTGCATTCCCAGTGGTGACATTGAAGTCTTTGGACTCACTGCACTCCATCCCCACTGGTGCCTTTGCACTCCCTGGACTCACTGCACTGCTCCAGCCGCGGCAGCCGCTCCAGCCGCGGTAGCCCTCCAGCCGTGGCAGCCGCTCCACTCGGTAGCGGCTGGAGCGGCTGCCGCGGCTGGAGCGGCTGCCGCGGCTGGAGCGGCTGCCGCGGATGGAGAGGCTGGCGCGGCTGGAGGGGCTGGAGCGGCTGCCGCGGCTGGAGCGGCTGGAGCGGCTGCCGCGGCTGGAGCGTCTGCCGCGGCTGGAGGGGCTACCGCGGGGTTGACTCGGCTGGAGCGGATGCCGAGGCTGGAACGGCACTCTCTGGACTCACTGAAATGCATTCTCAGTGGTGCCAGTGCACTCTCTGGACTCACTGCTCTGCATCCCCAGTGGTGCTAGTGCACTCTCTGGACTCACTGCAGTGCATCCCCAGTGGTGCCATTGCACTCTCTGGACTCACTGCACCGCATTCCCACTGGTGCCAGTGCTCTCTCTGGACTCACTGCACTGCATCCCCAGTGGTGCCAGTGCGCTCTCAGGACTCACTGCAGGGCATCCCCAGTGGTGCCAGTACACTCACTGGACTGACTGAAGTGCATCCCCAGTGGTGCCAGTGCACTCTCTGGACTCACAGCACTGCATGCCCAGTGGTGCCAGTGCACTCTCTGGACTCACTGCATTGCATCCTCAGTGGTGCCAGTGCACTCTCTGGACTCACTGCACTGCATCCCCAGTCCTGCCAGTGCACTCTCTGGACTCACTGCACTGCATCCCCAATGGTGCCAGTGCACTCTCTGGACTCACTGCACTGCTCCAGCCGCGGCAGCCTCTCCAGGCGCACCAGCCGCGGCATCCGCTCCAGCCTCGGCATCCGCTCCAGCCGCGTTAACCGCTCCAGCCGCGGTAGCTCCTCCAGCCGCGCCAGCCGCTCCAGCCGCGGCAGCCGCTCCAGCCGCTCCAGCCGCGGCATCCGCTCCAGCCGCTCCAGCCGCGGCAGCCGCTCCAACCGCGGCAGCCGCTCCAGTCGCGGCAGCCGCGGCAGCCGCTCCAGCCGCGGCAGCCGCTCCAGCCGCTACCGAGTGGAGCGGCTGCCACGGCTGGAGGGCTACCGCGGCTGGAGCGGCTGCCGCGGCTGGAGAGGCTGGCGCGGCTGGAGGGGCTGGAGCGGCTGCCGCGGCTGGAGCGGCTGGAGCGGCTGCCGCGGCTGGAGCGTCTGCCGCGGCTGGAGGGGCTACCGCGGGGTTGACTCGGCTGGAGCGGATGCCGAGGCTGGAACGGCACTCTCTGGACTCACTGAAATGCATTCTCAGTGGTGCCAGTGCACTCTCTGGACTCACTGCTCTGCATCCCCAGTGGTGCTAGTGCACTCTCTGGACTCACTGCAGTGCATCCCCAGTGGTGCCATTGCACTCTCTGGACTCACTGCACCGCATTCCCACGGGTGCCAGTGCGCTCTCTGGACTCACTGCACTGCATCCCCAGTGGTGCCAGTGCGCTCTCAGGACTCACTGCAGGGCATCCCCAGTGGTGCCAGTGCACTCTCTGGACTCACTGCACTGCATCCCCAGTCCTGCCAGTGCACTCTCTTGACTCACTGCAGTGCATCCCCAGTGGTGCCAGTACACTCACTGGACTGACTGAAGTGCATCCCCAGTGGTGTCAGTGCACTCACTGGAGTCACTGCACTGCATCCCCAGTGGTGCAAGTGCACTCCCTGGACTCACTGCACTGCATTCCCAGTGGTGACAGTGAAGTCTTTGGACTCACTGCACTCCATCCCCACTGGTGCCTTTGCACTCCCTGGACTCACTGCACTGCTCCAGCCGCGGCAGCCGCTCCAGCCGCGGTAGCCCTCCAGCCGTGGCAGCCGCTCCACTCGGTAGCGGCTGGAGCGGCTGCCGCGGTTGGAGCGGCTGGAGCGGCTGCCGCGGCTGGAGCGGCTGCCGCGGATGGAGAGGCTGGCGAGGCTGGAGGGGCTGGAGCGGCTGCCGCGGCTGGAGCGGCTGGAGCGGCTGCCGCGGCTGGAGCGTCTGCCGCGGCTGGAGGGCCTACCGCGGGGTTGACTCGGCTGGAGCGGATACCGAGGCTGGAACGGCACTCTCTGGACTCACTGAAATGCATTCTCAGTGGTGCCAGTGCACTCTCTGGACTCACTGCTCTGCATCCCCAGTGGTGCTAGTGCACTCTGGACTCACTGCAGTGCATCCCCAGTGGTGCCAGTGCACTCTCTGGACTCACTGCACCGCATTCCCACTGGTGTCAGTGCACTCTGTGGACTCACTGCACTGCATCCCCAGTGGTGTCAGTGCACTCTCTGGACTCCCGGCACCGTATCCCCAGTGGTGCCAGTGCATTCGCTGGACTCACGGCACTGCATCCACAGTGGTGCCAGTGCACTCTCTGGACTCACTGAAGTGCATTCTCAGTGGAGCCAGTGCACTCTCTGGACTCACTGCACTGCATCCCCAGTGGTGCCAGTGCACTCTCTGGACTCACTGCAGTGCATCCCAAGTGGTGCCAATGCACTCTCTGGACTCACTGCAGTGCATCCCCAGTGGTGCCAGTACACTCACTGGACTCACTGCACTGCATCCCCAGTGGTGCCAGTGCAGTCTCTGCACTCACTGAAGTGCATCTCCAGTGGTGCCAGAGCACTCTCTGGACTCACTGCAGTGCATCCCAGTGGTGCCAGTGCACTCTCTGGACACTCTGCACTGCATCCCCACTGGTGCCAGTGCACTCTCTGGACTCATTGCACTGCATCCCCAGTGGTGCCAGTGCACTCTCTGGACTCACTGCACTGCATCTCCAATGGTGCCAGTGCACTCTCTGGACTCACTGCACTGCATCCCCAGTGGTGCCAATGCACTCTCTGGACTCACTGCTGTGCATCCCCAGTGGTGCCAGTACACTCACTGGACTGACTGAAGTGCATTCCCAGTGGTGACATTGAAGTCTTTGGACTCACTGCACTCCATCCCCACTGGTGCCTTTGCACTCCCTGGACTCACTGCACTGCTCCAGCCGCGGCAGCCGCTCCAGCCGCGGTAGCCCTCCAGCCGTGGCAGCCGCTCCACTCGGTAGCGGCTGGAGCGGCTGCCGCGGCTGGAGCGGCTGGAGCGGCTGCCGCGGCTGGAGCGGCTGCCGCGGATGGAGAGGCTGGCGCGGCTGGAGGGGCTGGAGCGGCTGCCGCGGCTGGAGCGGCTGGAGCGGCTGCCGCGGCTGGAGCGTCTGCCGCGGCTGGAGGGGCTACCGCGGGGTTGACTCGGCTGGAGCGGATGCCGAGGCTGGAACGGCACTCTCTGGACTCACTGAAATGCATTCTCAGTGGTGCCAGTGCACTCTCTGGACTCACTGCTCTGCATCCCCAGTGGTGCTAGTGCACTCTCTGGACTCACTGCAGTGCATCCCCAGTGGTGCCATTGCACTCTCTGGACTCACTGCACCGCATTCCCACTGGTGCCAGTGCGCTCTCTGGACTCACTGCACTGCATCCCCAGTGGTGCCAGTGCGCTCTCAGGACTCACTGCAGGGCATCCCCAGTGGTGCCAGTGCACTCTCTGGACTCACTGCACTGCATCCCCAGTCCTGCCAGTGCACTCTCTTGACTCACTGCAGTGCATCCCCAGTGGTGCCAGTACACTCACTGGACTGACTGAAGTGCATCCCCAGTGGTGTCAGTGCACTCACTGGAGTCACTGCACTGCATCCCCAGTGGTGCCAGTGCACTCTCTGGACTCACTGCTCTGCATCCCCAGTGGTGCTAGTGCACTCTGGACTCACTGCAGTGCATCCCCAGTGGTGCCAGTGCACTCTCTGGACTCACTGCACCGCATTCCCACTGGTGTCAGTGCACTCTGTGGACTCACTGCACTGCATCCCCAGTGGTGTCAGTGCACTCTCTGGACTCCCGGCACCGTATCCCCAGTGGTGCCAGTGCATTCGCTGGACTCACGGCACTGCATCCCCAGTGGTGCCAGTGCACTCTCTGGACTCACTGCAGTGCATCCCAAGTGGTGCCAATGCACTCTCTGGACTCACTGCAGTGCATCCCCAGTGGTGCCAGTACACTCACTGGACTCACTGCACTGCATCCCCAGTGGTGCCAGTGCAGTCTCTGCACTCACTGAAGTGCATCTCCAGTGGTGCCAGAGCACTCTCTGGACTCACTGCAGTGCATCCCAGTGGTGCCAGTGCACTCTCTGGACACTCTGCACTGCATCCCCACTGGTGCCAGTGCACTCTCTGGACTCACTGCACTGCATCCCCAGTGGTGCCAGTGCACTCTCTGGACTCACTGCACTGCATCTCCAATGGTGCCAGTGCACTCTCTGGACTCACTGCACTGCATCCCCAGTGGTGCCAATGCACTCTCTGGACTCACTGCTGTGCATCCCCAGTGGTGCCAGTACACTCACTGGACTGACTGAAGTGCATTCCCAGTGGTGACATTGAAGTCTTTGGACTCACTGCACTCCATCCCCACTGGTGCCTTTGCACTCCCTGGACTCACTGCACTGCTCCAGCCGCGGCAGCCGCTCCAGCCGCGGTAGCCCTCCAGCCGTGGCAGCCGCTCCACTCGGTAGCGGCTGGAGCGGCTGCCGCGGTTGGAGCGGCTGGAGCGGCTGCCGCGGCTGGAGCGGCTGCCGCGGATGGAGAGGCTGGCGCGGCTGGAGGGGCTGGAGCGGCTGCCGCGGCTGGAGCGGCTGGAGCGGCTGCCGCGGCTGGAGCGTCTGCCGCGGCTGGAGGGGCTACCGCGGGGTTGACTCGGCTGGAGCGGATGCCGAGGCTGGAACGGCACTCTCTGGACTCACTGAAATGCATTCTCAGTGGTGCCAGTGCACTCTCTGCACTCACTGCTCTGCATCCCCAGTGGTGCTAGTGCACTCTCTGGACTCACTGCAGTGCATCCCCAGTGGTGCCATTGCACTCTCTGGACTCACTGCACCGCATTCCCACTGGTGCCAGTGCGCTCTCTGGACTCACTGCACTGCATCCCCAGTGGTGCCAGTGCGCTCTCAGGACTCACTGCAGGGCATCCCCAGTGGTGCCAGTGCACTCTCTGGACTCACTGCACTGCATCCCCAGTCCTGCCAGTGCACTCTCTTGACTCACTGCAGTGCATCCCCAGTGGTGCCAGTACACTCACTGGACTGACTGAAGTGCATCCCCAGTGGTGCCAGTGCACTCACTGGAGTCACTGCACTGCATCCCCAGTGGTGCAAGTGCACTCCCTGGACTCACTGCATTGCATCCTCAGTGGTGCCAGTGCACTCTCTGGACTCACTGCACTGCATCCCCAGTCCTGCCAGTGCACTCTCTGGACTCACTGCACTGCATCCCCAATGGTGCCAGTGCACTCTCTGGACTCACTGCACTGCTCCAGCCGCGGCAGCCTCTCCAGGCGCACCAGCCGCGGCATCCGCTCCAGCCTCGGCATCCGCTCCAGCCGCGTTAACCGCTCCAGCCGCGGTAGCTCCTCCAGCCGCGCCAGCCGCTCCAGCCGCGGCAGCCGCTCCAGCCGCTCCAGCCGCGGCATCCGCTCCAGCCGCTCCAGCCGCGGCAGCCGCTCCAACCGCGGCAGCCGCTCCAGTCGCGGCAGCCGCTCCAGCCGCTCCAGCCGCGGCAGCCGCTCCAGCCGCTACCGAGTGGAGCGGCTGCCACGGCTGGAGGGCTACCGCGGCTGGAGCGGCTGCCGCGGCTGGAGAGGCTGGCGCGGCTGGAGGGGCTGGAGCGGCTGCCGCGGCTGGAGCGGCTGGAGCGGCTGCCGCGGCTGGAGCGTCTGCCGCGGCTGGAGGGGCTACCGCGGGGTTGACTCGGCTGGAGCGGATGCCGAGGCTGGAACGGCACTCTCTGGACTCACTGAAATGCATTCTCAGTGGTGCCAGTGCACTCTCAGGACTCACTGCAGGGCATCCCCAGTGGTGCCAGTGCACTCTCTGGACTCACTGCACTGCATCCCCAGTCCTGCCAGTGCACTCACTGGAGTCACTGCACTGCATCCCCAGTGGTGCAAGTGCACTCCCTGGACTCACTGCACTGCATTCCCAGTGGTGACAGTGAAGTCTTTGGACTCACTGCACTCCATCCCCACTGGTGCCTTTGCACTCCCTGGACTCACTGCACTGCTCCAGCCGCGGCAGCCGCTCCAGCCGCGGTAGCCCTCCAGCCGTGGCAGCCGCTCCACTCGGTAGCGGCTGGAGCGGCTGCCGCGGCTGGAGCGGCTGGAGCGGCTGCCGCGGCTGGAGCGGCTGCCGCGGATGGAGAGGCTGGCGCGGCTGGAGGGGCTGGAGCGGCTGCCGCGGCTGGAGCGGCTGGAGCGGCTGCCGCGGCTGGAGCGTCTGCCGCGGCTGGAGGGGCTACCGCGGGGTTGACTCGGCTGGAGCGGATGCCGAGGCTGGAACGGCACTCTCTGGACTCACTGAAATGCATTCTCAGTGGTGCCAGTGCACTCTCTGGACTCACTGCTCTGCATCCCCAGTGGTGCTAGTGCACTCTCTGGACTCACTGCAGTGCATCCCCAGTGGTGCCATTGCACTCTCTGGACTCACTGCACCGCATTCCCACTGGTGCCAGTGCGCTCTCTGGACTCACTGCACTGCATCCCCAGTGGTGCCAGTGCGCTCTCAGGACTCACTGCAGGGCATCCCCAGTGGTGCCAGTGCACTCTCTGGACTCACTGCACTGCATCCCCAGTCCTGCCAGTGCACTCTCTTGACTCACTGCAGTGCATCCCCAGTGGTGCCAGTACACTCACTGGACTGACTGAAGTGCATCCCCAGTGGTGTCAGTGCACTCACTGGAGTCACTGCACTGCATCCCCAGTGGTGCAAGTGCACTCCCTGGACTCACTGCACTGCATTCCCAGTGGTGACAGTGAAGTCTTTGGACTCACTGCACTCCATCCCCACTGGTGCCTTTGCACTCCCTGGACTCACTGCACTGCTCCAGCCGCGGCAGCCGCTCCAGCCGCGGTAGCCCTCCAGCCGTGGCAGCCGCTCCACTCGGTAGCGGCTGGAGCGGCTGCCGCGGTTGGAGCGGCTGGAGCGGCTGCCGCGGCTGGAGCGGCTGCCGCGGATGGAGAGGCTGGCGAGGCTGGAGGGGCTGGAGCGGCTGCCGCGGCTGGAGCGGCTGGAGCGGCTGCCGCGGCTGGAGCGTCTGCCGCGGCTGGAGGGCCTACCGCGGGGTTGACTCGGCTGGAGCGGATACCGAGGCTGGAACGGCACTCTCTGGACTCACTGAAATGCATTCTCAGTGGTGCCAGTGCACTCTCTGGACTCACTGCTCTGCATCCCCAGTGGTGCTAGTGCACTCTGGACTCACTGCAGTGCATCCCCAGTGGTGCCAGTGCACTCTCTGGACTCACTGCACCGCATTCCCACTGGTGTCAGTGCACTCTGTGGACTCACTGCACTGCATCCCCAGTGGTGTCAGTGCACTCTCTGGACTCCCGGCACCGTATCCCCAGTGGTGCCAGTGCATTCGCTGGACTCACGGCACTGCATCCACAGTGGTGCCAGTGCACTCTCTGGACTCACTGAAGTGCATTCTCAGTGGTGCCAGTGCACTCTCTGGACTCACTGCAGTGCATCCCAAGTGGTGCCAATGCACTCTCTGGACTCACTGCAGTGCATCCCCAGTGGTGCCAGTACACTCACTGGACTCACTGCACTGCATCCCCAGTGGTGCCAGTGCAGTCTCTGCACTCACTGAAGTGCATCTCCAGTGGTGCCAGAGCACTCTCTGGACTCACTGCAGTGCATCACCTGTGGTGCCAGTGCACTCTCTGGACACTCTGCACTGCATCCCCACTGGTGCCAGTGCACTCTCTGGACTCACTGCACTGCATCCCCAGTGGTGCCAGTGCACTCTCTGGACTCACTGCACTGCATCTCCAATGGTGCCAGTGCACTCTCTGGACTCACTGCACTGCATCCCCAGTGGTGCCAATGCACTCTCTGGACTCACTGCTGTGCATCCCCAGTGGTGCCAGTACACTCACTGGACTGACTGAAGTGCATTCCCAGTGGTGACATTGAAGTCTTTGGACTCACTGCACTCCATCCCCACTGGTGCCTTTGCACTCCCTGGACTCACTGCACTGCTCCAGCCGCGGCAGCCGCTCCAGCCGCGGTAGCCCTCCAGCCGTGGCAGCCGCTCCACTCGGTAGCGGCTGGAGCGGCTGCCGCGGCTGGAGCGGCTGCCGCGGCTGGAGCGGCTGCCGCGGATGGAGAGGCTGGCGCGGCTGGAGGGGCTGGAGCGGCTGCCGCGGCTGGAGCGGCTGGAGCGGCTGCCGCGGCTGGAGCGTCTGCCGCGGCTGGAGGGGCTACCGCGGGGTTGACTCGGCTGGAGCGGATGCCGAGGCTGGAACGGCACTCTCTGGACTCACTGAAATGCATTCTCAGTGGTGCCAGTGCACTCTCTGGACTCACTGCTCTGCATCCCCAGTGGTGCTAGTGCACTCTCTGGACTCACTGCAGTGCATCCCCAGTGGTGCCATTGCACTCTCTGGACTCACTGCACCGCATTCCCACTGGTGCCAGTGCGCTCTCTGGACTCACTGCACTGCATCCCCAGTGGTGCCAGTGCGCTCTCAGGACTCACTGCAGGGCATCCCCAGTGGTGCCAGTGCACTCTCTGGACTCACTGCACTGCATCCCCAGTCCTGCCAGTGCACTCTCTTGACTCACTGCAGTGCATCCCCAGTGGTGCCAGTACACTCACTGGACTGACTGAAGTGCATCCCCAGTGGTGCCAGTGCACTCTCTGGACTCACAGCACTGCATGCCCAGTGGTGCCAGTGCACTCTCTGGACTCACTGCATTGCATCCTCAGTGGTGCCAGTGCACTCTCTGGACTCACTGCACTGCATCCCCAGTCCTGCCAGTGCACTCTCTGGACTCACTGCACTGCATCCCCAATGGTGCCAGTGCACTCTCTGGACTCACTGCACTGCTCCAGCCGCGGCAGCCTCTCCAGGCGCACCAGCCGCGGCATCCGCTCCAGCCTCGGCATCCGCTCCAGCCGCGTTAACCGCTCCAGCCGCGGTAGCTCCTCCAGCCGCGCCAGCCGCTCCAGCCGCGGCAGCCGCTCCAGCCGCTCCAGCCGCGGCATCCGCTCCAGCCGCTCCAGCCGCGGCAGCCGCTCCAACCGCGGCAGCCGCTCCAGTCGCGGCAGCCGCTCCAGCCGCTCCAGCCGCGGCAGCCGCTCCAGCCGCTACCGAGTGGAGCGGCTGCCACGGCTGGAGGGCTACCGCGGCTGGAGCGGCTGCCGCGGCTGGAGAGGCTGGCGCGGCTGGAGGGGCTGGAGCGGCTGCCGCGGCTGGAGCGGCTGGAGCGGCTGCCGCGGCTGGAGCGTCTGCCGCGGCTGGAGGGGCTACCGCGGGGTTGACTCGGCTGGAGCGGATGCCGAGGCTGGAACGGCACTCTCTGGACTCACTGAAATGCATTCTCAGTGGTGCCAGTGCACTCTCAGGACTCACTGCAGGGCATCCCCAGTGGTGCCAGTGCACTCTCTGGACTCACTGCACTGCATCCCCAGTCCTGCCAGTGCACTCTCTTGACTCACTGCAGTGCATCCCCAGTGGTGCCAGTACACTCACTGGACTGACTGAAGTGCATCCCCAGTGGTGTCAGTGCACTCACTGGAGTCACTGCACTGCATCCCCAGTGGTGCAAGTGCACTCCCTGGACTCACTGCACTGCATTCCCAGTGGTGACAGTGAAGTCTTTGGACTCACTGCACTCCATCCCCACTGGTGCCTTTGCACTCCCTGGACTCACTGCACTGCTCCAGCCGCGGCAGCCGCTCCAGCCGCGGTAGCCCTCCAGCCGTGGCAGCCGCTCCACTCGGTAGCGGCTGGAGCGGCTGCCGCGGTTGGAGCGGCTGGAGCGGCTGCCGCGGCTGGAGCGGCTGCCGCGGATGGAGAGGCTGGCGAGGCTGGAGGGGCTGGAGCGGCTGCCGCGGCTGGAGCGGCTGGAGCGGCTGCCGCGGCTGGAGCGTCTGCCGCGGCTGGAGGGCCTACCGCGGGGTTGACTCGGCTGGAGCGGATGCCGAGGCTGGAACGGCACTCTCTGGACTCACTGAAATGCATTCTCAGTGGTGCCAGTGCACTCTCTGGACTCACTGCTCTGCATCCCCAGTGGTGCTAGTGCACTCTGGACTCACTGCAGTGCATCCCCAGTGGTGCCAGTGCACTCTCTGGACTCACTGCACCGCATTCCCACTGGTGTCAGTGCACTCTGTGGACTCACTGCACTGCATCCCCAGTGGTGTCAGTGCACTCTCTGGACTCCCGGCACCGTATCCCCAGTGGTGCCAGTGCATTCGCTGGACTCACGGCACTGCATCCACAGTGGTGCCAGTGCACTCTCTGGACTCACTGAAGTGCATTCTCAGTGGAGCCAGTGCACTCTCTGGACTGACTGAAGTGCATCCCCAGTGGTGCCAGTGCACTCTCTGGACTCACTGCAGTGCATCCCAAGTGGTGCCAATGCACTCTCTGGACTCACTGCAGTGCATCCCCAGTGGTGCCAGTACACTCACTGGACTCACTGCACTGCATCCCCAGTGGTGCCAGTGCAGTCTCTGCACTCACTGAAGTGCATCTCCAGTGGTGCCAGAGCACTCTCTGGACTCACTGCAGTGCATCACCTGTGGTGCCAGTGCACTCTCTGGACACTCTGCACTGCATCCCCACTGGTGCCAGTGCACTCTCTGGACTCACTGCACTGCATCCCCAGTGGTGCCAGTGCACTCTCTGGACTCACTGCACTGCATCTCCAATGGTGCCAGTGCACTCTCTGGACTCACTGCACTGCATCCCCAGTGGTGCCAATGCACTCTCTGGACTCACTGCTGTGCATCCCCAGTGGTGCCAGTACACTCACTGGACTGACTGAAGTGCATTCCCAGTGGTGACATTGAAGTCTTTGGACTCACTGCACTCCATCCCCACTGGTGCCTTTGCACTCCCTGGACTCACTGCACTGCTCCAGCCGCGGCAGCCGCTCCAGCCGCGGTAGCCCTCCAGCCGTGGCAGCCGCTCCACTCGGTAGCGGCTGGAGCGGCTGCCGCGGCTGGAGCGGCTGCCGCGGCTGGAGCGGCTGCCGCGGATGGAGAGGCTGGCGCGGCTGGAGGGGCTGGAGCGGCTGCCGCGGCTGGAGCGGCTGGAGCGGCTGCCGCGGCTGGAGCGTCTGCCGCGACTGGAGGGGCTACCGCGGGGTTGACTCGGCTGGAGCGGATGCCGAGGCTGGAACGGCACTCTCTGGACTCACTGAAATGCATTCTCAGTGGTGCCAGTGCACTCTCTGGACTCACTGCTCTGCATCCCCAGTGGTGCTAGTGCACTCTCTGGACTCACTGCAGTGCATCCCCAGTGGTGCCATTGCACTCTCTGGACTCACTGCACCGCATTCCCACTGGTGCCAGTGCTCTCTCTGGACTCACTGCACTGCATCCCCAGTGGTGCCAGTGCGCTCTCAGGACTCACTGCAGGGCATCCCCAGTGGTGCCAGTACACTCACTGGACTGACTGAAGTGCATCCCCAGTGGTGCCAGTGCACTCTCTGGACTCACAGCACTGCATGCCCAGTGGTGCCAGTGCACTCTCTGGACTCACTGCATTGCATCCTCAGTGGTGCCAGTGCACTCTCTGGACTCACTGCACTGCATCCCCAGTCCTGCCAGTGCACTCTCTGGACTCACTGCACTGCATCCCCAATGGTGCCAGTGCACTCTCTGGACTCACTGCACTGCTCCAGCCGCGGCAGCCTCTCCAGGCGCACCAGCCGCGGCATCCGCTCCAGCCTCGGCATCCGCTCCAGCCGCGTTAACCGCTCCAGCCGCGGTAGCTCCTCCAGCCGCGCCAGCCGCTCCAGCCGCGGCAGCCGCTCCAGCCGCTCCAGCCGCGGCATCCGCTCCAGCCGCTCCAGCCGCGGCAGCCGCTCCAACCGCGGCAGCCGCTCCAGTCGCGGCAGCCGCTCCAGCCGCTCCAGCCGCGGCAGCCGCTCCAGCCGCTACCGAGTGGAGCGGCTGCCACGGCTGGAGGGCTACCGCGGCTGGAGCGGCTGCCGCGGCTGGAGAGGCTGGCGCGGCTGGAGGGGCTGGAGCGGCTGCCGCGGCTGGAGCGGCTGGAGCGGCTGCCGCGGCTGGAGCGTCTGCCGCGGCTGGAGGGGCTACCGCGGGGTTGACTCGGCTGGAGCGGATGCCGAGGCTGGAACGGCACTCTCTGGACTCACTGAAATGCATTCTCAGTGGTGCCAGTGCACTCTCTGGACTCACTGCTCTGCATCCCCAGTGGTGCTAGTGCACTCTCTGGACTCACTGCAGTGCATCCCCAGTGGTGCCATTGCACTCTCTGGACTCACTGCACCGCATTCCCACTGGTGCCAGTGCGCTCTCTGGACTCACTGCACTGCATCCCCAGTGGTGCCAGTGCGCTCTCAGGACTCACTGCAGGGCATCCCCAGTGGTGCCAGTGCACTCTCTGGACTCACTGCACTGCATCCCCAGTCCTGCCAGTGCACTCTCTTGACTCACTGCAGTGCATCCCCAGTGGTGCCAGTACACTCACTGGACTGACTGAAGTGCATCCCCAGTGGTGTCAGTGCACTCACTGGAGTCACTGCACTGCATCCCCAGTGGTGCAAGTGCACTCCCTGGACTCACTGCACTGCATTCCCAGTGGTGACAGTGAAGTCTTTGGACTCACTGCACTCCATCCCCACTGGTGCCTTTGCACTCCCTGGACTCACTGCACTGCTCCAGCCGCGGCAGCCGCTCCAGCCGCGGTAGCCCTCCAGCCGTGGCAGCCGCTCCACTCGGTAGCGGCTGGAGCGGCTGCCGCGGTTGGAGCGGCTGGAGCGGCTGCCGCGGCTGGAGCGGCTGCCGCGGATGGAGAGGCTGGCGAGGCTGGAGGGGCTGGAGCGGCTGCCGCGGCTGGAGCGGCTGGAGCGGCTGCCGCGGCTGGAGCGTCTGCCGCGGCTGGAGGGCCTACCGCGGGGTTGACTCGGCTGGAGCGGATACCGAGGCTGGAACGGCACTCTCTGGACTCACTGAAATGCATTCTCAGTGGTGCCAGTGCACTCTCTGGACTCACTGCTCTGCATCCCCAGTGGTGCTAGTGCACTCTGGACTCACTGCAGTGCATCCCCAGTGGTGCCAGTGCACTCTCTGGACTCACTGCACCGCATTCCCACTGGTGTCAGTGCACTCTGTGGACTCACTGCACTGCAACCCCAGTGGTGTCAGTGCACTCTCTGGACTCCCGGCACCGTATCCCCAGTGGTGCCAGTGCATTCGCTGGACTCACGGCACTGCATCCACAGTGGTGCCAGTGCACTCTCTGGACTCACTGAAGTGCATTCTCAGTGGAGCCAGTGCACTCTCTGGACTCACTGCACTGCATCCCCAGTGGTGCCAGTGCACTCTCTGGACTCACTGCAGTGCATCCCAAGTGGTGCCAATGCACTCTCTGGACTCACTGCAGTGCATCCCCAGTGGTGCCAGTACACTCACTGGACTCACTGCACTGCATCCCCAGTGGTGCCAGTGCAGTCTCTGCACTCACTGAAGTGCATCTCCAGTGGTGCCAGAGCACTCTCTGGACTCACTGCAGTGCATCCCAGTGGTGCCAGTGCACTCTCTGGACACTCTGCACTGCATCCCCACTGGTGCCAGTGCACTCTCTGGACTCACTGCACTGCATCCCCAGTGGTGCCAGTGCACTCTCTGGACTCACTGCACTGCATCTCCAATGGTGCCAGTGCACTCTCTGGACTCACTGCACTGCATCCCCAGTGGTGCCAATGCACTCTCTGGACTCACTGCTGTGCATCCCCAGTGGTGCCAGTACACTCACTGGACTGACTGAAGTGCATTCCCAGTGGTGACATTGAAGTCTTTGGACTCACTGCACTCCATCCCCACTGGTGCCTTTGCACTCCCTGGACTCACTGCACTGCTCCAGCCGCGGCAGCCGCTCCAGCCGCGGTAGCCCTCCAGCCGTGGCAGCCGCTCCACTCGGTAGCGGCTGGAGCGGCTGCCGCGGCTGGAGCGGCTGGAGCGGCTGCCGCGGCTGGAGCGGCTGCCGCGGATGGAGAGGCTGGCGCGGCTGGAGGGGCTGGAGCGGCTGCCGCGGCTGGAGCGGCTGGAGCGGCTGCCGCGGCTGGAGCGTCTGCCGCGGCTGGAGGGGCTACCGCGGGGTTGACTCGGCTGGAGCGGATGCCGAGGCTGGAACGGCACTCTCTGGACTCACTGAAATGCATTCTCAGTGGTGCCAGTGCACTCTCTGGACTCACTGCTCTGCATCCCCAGTGGTGCTAGTGCACTCTCTGGACTCACTGCAGTGCATCCCCAGTGGTGCCATTGCACTCTCTGGACTCACTGCACCGCATTCCCACTGGTGCCAGTGCGCTCTCTGGACTCACTGCACTGCATCCCCAGTGGTGCCAGTGCGCTCTCAGGACTCACTGCAGGGCATCCCCAGTGGTGCCAGTGCACTCTCTGGACTCACTGCACTGCATCCCCAGTCCTGCCAGTGCACTCTCTTGACTCACTGCAGTGCATCCCCAGTGGTGCCAGTACACTCACTGGACTGACTGAAGTGCATCCCCAGTGGTGTCAGTGCACTCACTGGAGTCACTGCACTGCATCCCCAGTGGTGCAAGTGCACTCCCTGGACTCACTGCACTGCATTCCCAGTGGTGACAGTGAAGTCTTTGGACTCACTGCACTCCATCCCCACTGGTGCCTTTGCACTCCCTGGACTCACTGCACTGCTCCAGCCGCGGCAGCCGCTCCAGCCGCGGTAGCCCTCCAGCCGTGGCAGCCGCTCCACTCGGTAGCGGCTGGAGCGGCTGCCGCGGTTGGAGCGGCTGGAGCGGCTGCCGCGGCTGGAGCGGCTGCCGCGGATGGAGAGGCTGGCGAGGCTGGAGGGGCTGGAGCGGCTGCCGCGGCTGGAGCGGCTGGAGCGGCTGCCGCGGCTGGAGCGTCTGCCGCGGCTGGAGGGCCTACCGCGGGGTTGACTCGGCTGGAGCGGATACCGAGGCTGGAACGGCACTCTCTGGACTCACTGAAATGCATTCTCAGTGGTGCCAGTGCACTCTCTGGACTCACTGCTCTGCATCCCCAGTGGTGCTAGTGCACTCTGGACTCACTGCAGTGCATCCCCAGTGGTGCCAGTGCACTCTCTGGACTCACTGCACCGCATTCCCACTGGTGTCAGTGCACTCTGTGGACTCACTGCACTGCATCCCCAGTGGTGTCAGTGCACTCTCTGGACTCCCGGCACCGTATCCCCAGTGGTGCCAGTGCATTCGCTGGACTCACGGCACTGCATCCACAGTGGTGCCAGTGCACTCTCTGGACTCACTGAAGTGCATTCTCAGTGGAGCCAGTGCACTCTCTGGACTCACTGCACTGCATCCCCAGTGGTGCCAGTGCACTCTCTGGACTCACTGCAGTGCATCCCAAGTGGTGCCAATGCACTCTCTGGACTCACTGCAGTGCATCCCCAGTGGTGCCAGTACACTCACTGGACTCACTGCACTGCATCCCCAGTGGTGCCAGTGCAGTCTCTGCACTCACTGAAGTGCATCTCCAGTGGTGCCAGAGCACTCTCTGGACTCACTGCAGTGCATCCCAGTGGTGCCAGTGCACTCTCTGGACTCACTGCACTGCATCCCCAGTGGTGCCAGTGCACTCTCTGGACTCACTGCACTGCATCTCCAATGGTGCCAGTGCACTCTCTGGACTCACTGCACTGCATCCCCAGTGGTGCCAATGCACTCTCTGGACTCACTGCTGTGCATCCCCAGTGGTGCCAGTACACTCACTGGACTGACTGAAGTGCATTCCCAGTGGTGACATTGAAGTCTTTGGACTCACTGCACTCCATCCCCACTGGTGCCTTTGCACTCCCTGGACTCACTGCACTGCTCCAGCCGCGGCAGCCGCTCCAGCCGCGGTAGCCCTCCAGCCGTGGCAGCCGCTCCACTCGGTAGCGGCTGGAGCGGCTGCCGCGGCTGGAGCGGCTGGAGCGGCTGCCGCGGCTGGAGCGGCTGCCGCGGATGGAGAGGCTGGCGCGGCTGGAGGGGCTGGAGCGGCTGCCGCGGCTGGAGCGGCTGGAGCGGCTGCCGCGGCTGGAGCGTCTGCCGCGGCTGGAGGGGCTACCGCGGGGTTGACTCGGCTGGAGCGGATGCCGAGGCTGGAACGGCACTCTCTGGACTCACTGAAATGCATTCTCAGTGGTGCCAGTGCACTCTCTGGACTCACTGCTCTGCATCCCCAGTGGTGCTAGTGCACTCTCTGGACTCACTGCAGTGCATCCCCAGTGGTGCCATTGCACTCTCTGGACTCACTGCACCGCATTCCCACTGGTGCCAGTGCGCTCTCTGGACTCACTGCACTGCATCCCCAGTGGTGCCAGTGCGCTCTCAGGACTCACTGCAGGGCATCCCCAGTGGTGCCAGTGCACTCTCTGGACTCACTGCACTGCATCCCCAGTCCTGCCAGTGCACTCTCTTGACTCACTGCAGTGCATCCCCAGTGGTGCCAGTACACTCACTGGACTGACTGAAGTGCATCCCCAGTGGTGTCAGTGCACTCACTGGAGTCACTGCACTGCATCCCCAGTGGTGCAAGTGCACTCCCTGGACTCACTGCACTGCATTCCCAGTGGTGACAGTGAAGTCTTTGGACTCACTGCACTCCATCCCCACTGGTGCCTTTGCACTCCCTGGACTCACTGCACTGCTCCAGCCGCGGCAGCCGCTCCAGCCGCGGTAGCCCTCCAGCCGTGGCAGCCGCTCCACTCGGTAGCGGCTGGAGCGGCTGCCGCGGTTGGAGCGGCTGGAGCGGCTGCCGCGGCTGGAGCGGCTGCCGCGGATGGAGAGGCTGGCGAGGCTGGAGGGGCTGGAGCGGCTGCCGCGGCTGGAGCGGCTGGAGCGGCTGCCGCGGCTGGAGCGTCTGCCGCGGCTGGAGGGCCTACCGCGGGGTTGACTCGGCTGGAGCGGATACCGAGGCTGGAACGGCACTCTCTGGACTCACTGAAATGCATTCTCAGTGGTGCCAGTGCACTCTCTGGACTCACTGCTCTGCATCCCCAGTGGTGCTAGTGCACTCTGGACTCACTGCAGTGCATCCCCAGTGGTGCCAGTGCACTCTCTGGACTCACTGCACCGCATTCCCACTGGTGTCAGTGCACTCTGTGGACTCACTGCACTGCATCCCCAGTGGTGTCAGTGCACTCTCTGGACTCCCGGCACCGTATCCCCAGTGGTGCCAGTGCATTCGCTGGACTCACGGCACTGCATCCACAGTGGTGCCAGTGCACTCTCTGGACTCACTGAAGTGCATTCTCAGTGGAGCCAGTGCACTCTCTGGACTCACTGCACTGCATCCCCAGTGGTGCCAGTGCACTCTCTGGACTCACTGCAGTGCATCCCAAGTGGTGCCAATGCACTCTCTGGACTCACTGCAGTGCATCCCCAGTGGTGCCAGTACACTCACTGGACTCACTGCACTGCATCCCCAGTGGTGCCAGTGCAGTCTCTGCACTCACTGAAGTGCATCTCCAGTGGTGCCAGAGCACTCTCTGGACTCACTGCAGTGCATCCCAGTGGTGCCAGTGCACTCTCTGGACACTCTGCACTGCATCCCCACTGGTGCCAGTGCACTCTCTGGACTCACTGCACTGCATCCCCACTGGTGCCAGTGCACTCTCTGGACTCACTGCACTGCATCTCCAATGGTGCCAGTGCACTCTCTGGACTCACTGCACTGCATCCCCAGTGGTGCCAATGCACTCTCTGGACTCACTGCTGTGCATCCCCAGTGGTGCCAGTACACTCACTGGACTGACTGAAGTGCATTCCCAGTGGTGACATTGAAGTCTTTGGACTCACTGCACTCCATCCCCACTGGTGCCTTTGCACTCCCTGGACTCACTGCACTGCTCCAGCCGCGGCAGCCGCTCCAGCCGCGGTAGCCCTCCAGCCGTGGCAGCCGCTCCACTCGGTAGCGGCTGGAGCGGCTGCCGCGGCTGGAGCGGCTGCCGCGGCTGGAGCGGCTGCCGCGGATGGAGAGGCTGGCGCGGCTGGAGGGGCTGGAGCGGCTGCCGCGGCTGGAGCGGCTGGAGCGGCTGCCGCGGCTGGAGCGTCTGCCGCGGCTGGAGGGGCTACCGCGGGGTTGACTCGGCTGGAGCGGATGCCGAGGCTGGAACGGCACTCTCTGGACTCACTGAAATGCATTCTCAGTGGTGCCAGTGCACTCTCTGGACTCACTGCTCTGCATCCCCAGTGGTGCTAGTGCACTCTCTGGACTCACTGCAGTGCATCCCCAGTGGTGCCATTGCACTCTCTGGACTCACTGCACCGCATTCCCACTGGTGCCAGTGCGCTCTCTGGACTCACTGCACTGCATCCCCAGTGGTGCCAGTGCGCTCTCAGGACTCACTGCAGGGCATCCCCAGTGGTGCCAGTGCACTCTCTGGACTCACTGCACTGCATCCCCAGTCCTGCCAGTGCACTCTCTTGACTCACTGCAGTGCATCCCCAGTGGTGCCAGTACACTCACTGGACTGACTGAAGTGCATCCCCAGTGGTGCCAGTGCACTCTCTGGACTCACAGCACTGCATGCCCAGTGGTGCCAGTGCACTCTCTGGACTCACTGCATTGCATCCTCAGTGGTGCCAGTGCACTCTCTGGACTCACTGCACTGCATCCCCAGTCCTGCCAGTGCACTCTCTGGACTCACTGCACTGCATCCCCAATGGTGCCAGTGCACTCTCTGGACTCACTGCACTGCTCCAGCCGCGGCAGCCTCTCCAGGCGCACCAGCCGCGGCATCCGCTCCAGCCTCGGCATCCGCTCCAGCCGCGTTAACCGCTCCAGCCGCGGTAGCTCCTCCAGCCGCGCCAGCCGCTCCAGCCGCGGCAGCCGCTCCAGCCGCTCCAGCCGCGGCATCCGCTCCAGCCGCTCCAGCCGCGGCAGCCGCTCCAACCGCGGCAGCCGCTCCAGTCGCGGCAGCCGCTCCAGCCGCTCCAGCCGCGGCAGCCGCTCCAGCCGCTACCGAGTGGAGCGGCTGCCACGGCTGGAGGGCTACCGCGGCTGGAGCGGCTGCCGCGGCTGGAGAGGCTGGCGCGGCTGGAGGGGCTGGAGCGGCTGCCGCGGCTGGAGCGGCTGGAGCGGCTGCCGCGGCTGGAGCGTCTGCCGCGGCTGGAGGGGCTACCGCGGGGTTGACTCGGCTGGAGCGGATGCCGAGGCTGGAACGGCACTCTCTGGACTCACTGAAATGCATTCTCAGTGGTGCCAGTGCACTCTCAGGACTCACTGCAGGGCATCCCCAGTGGTGCCAGTGCACTCTCTGGACTCACTGCACTGCATCCCCAGTCCTGCCAGTGCACTCTCTTGACTCACTGCAGTGCATCCCCAGTGGTGCCAGTACACTCACTGGACTGACTGAAGTGCATCCCCAGTGGTGTCAGTGCACTCACTGGAGTCACTGCACTGCATCCCCAGTGGTGCAAGTGCACTCCCTGGACTCACTGCACTGCATTCCCAGTGGTGACAGTGAAGTCTTTGGACTCACTGCACTCCATCCCCACTGGTGCCTTTGCACTCCCTGGACTCACTGCACTGCTCCAGCCGCGGCAGCCGCTCCAGCCGCGGTAGCCCTCCAGCCGTGGCAGCCGCTCCACTCGGTAGCGGCTGGAGCGGCTGCCGCGGTTGGAGCGGCTGGAGCGGCTGCCGCGGCTGGAGCGGCTGCCGCGGATGGAGAGGCTGGCGAGGCTGGAGGGGCTGGAGCGGCTGCCGCGGCTGGAGCGGCTGGAGCGGCTGCCGCGGCTGGAGCGTCTGCCGCGGCTGGAGGGCCTACCGCGGGGTTGACTCGGCTGGAGCGGATGCCGAGGCTGGAACGGCACTCTCTGGACTCACTGAAATGCATTCTCAGTGGTGCCAGTGCACTCTCTGGACTCACTGCTCTGCATCCCCAGTGGTGCTAGTGCACTCTGGACTCACTGCAGTGCATCCCCAGTGGTGCCAGTGCACTCTCTGGACTCACTGCACCGCATTCCCACTGGTGTCAGTGCACTCTGTGGACTCACTGCACTGCATCCCCAGTGGTGTCAGTGCACTCTCTGGACTCCCGGCACCGTATCCCCAGTGGTGCCAGTGCATTCGCTGGACTCACGGCACTGCATCCACAGTGGTGCCAGTGCACTCTCTGGACTCACTGAAGTGCATTCTCAGTGGAGCCAGTGCACTCTCTGGACTCACTGCACTGCATCCCAAGTGGTGCCAATGCACTCTCTGGACTCACTGCAGTGCATCCCCAGTGGTGCCAGTACACTCACTGGACTCACTGCACTGCATCCCCAGTGGTGCCAGTGCAGTCTCTGCACTCACTGAAGTGCATCTCCAGTGGTGCCAGAGCACTCTCTGGACTCACTGCAGTGCATCCCAGTGGTGCCAGTGCACTCTCTGGACTCACTGCACTGCATCCCCAGTGGTGCCAGTGCACTCTCTGGACTCACTGCACTGCATCTCCAATGGTGCCAGTGCACTCTCTGGACTCACTGCACTGCATCCCCAGTGGTGCCAATGCACTCTCTGGACTCACTGCTGTGCATCCCCAGTGGTGCCAGTACACTCACTGGACTGACTGAAGTGCATTCCCAGTGGTGACATTGAAGTCTTTGGACTCACTGCACTCCATCCCCACTGGTGCCTTTGCACTCCCTGGACTCACTGCACTGCTCCAGCCGCGGCAGCCGCTCCAGCCGCGGTAGCCCTCCAGCCGTGGCAGCCGCTCCACTCGGTAGCGGCTGGAGCGGCTGCCGCGGCTGGAGCGGCTGGAGCGGCTGCCGCGGCTGGAGCGGCTGCCGCGGATGGAGAGGCTGGCGCGGCTGGAGGGGCTGGAGCGGCTGCCGCGGCTGGAGCGGCTACCGCGGGGTTGACTCGGCTGGAGCGGATGCCGAGGCTGGAACGGCACTCTCTGGACTCACTGAAATGCATTCTCAGTGGTGCCAGTGCACTCTCTGGACTCACTGCTCTGCATCCCCAGTGGTGCTAGTGCACTCTCTGGACTCACTGCAGTGCATCCCCAGTGGTGCCATTGCACTCTCTGGACTCACTGCACCGCATTCCCACTGGTGCCAGTGCGCTCTCTGGACTCACTGCACTGCATCCCCAGTGGTGCCAGTGCGCTCTCAGGACTCACTGCAGGGCATCCCCAGTGGTGCCAGTGCACTCTCTGGACTCACTGCACTGCATCCCCAGTCCTGCCAGTGCACTCTCTTGACTCACTGCAGTGCATCCCCAGTGGTGCCAGTACACTCACTGGACTGACTGAAGTGCATCCCCAGTGGTGTCAGTGCACTCACTGGAGTCACTGCACTGCATCCCCAGTGGTGCAAGTGCACTCCCTGGACTCACTGCACTGCATTCCCAGTGGTGACAGTGAAGTCTTTGGACTCACTGCACTCCATCCCCACTGGTGCCTTTGCACTCCCTGGACTCACTGCACTGCTCCAGCCGCGGCAGCCGCTCCAGCCGCGGTAGCCCTCCAGCCGTGGCAGCCGCTCCACTCGGTAGCGGCTGGAGCGGCTGCCGCGGTTGGAGCGGCTGGAGCGGCTGCCGCGGCTGGAGCGGCTGCCGCGGATGGAGAGGCTGGCGAGGCTGGAGGGGCTGGAGCGGCTGCCGCGGCTGGAGCGGCTGGAGCGGCTGCCGCGGCTGGAGCGTCTGCCGCGGCTGGAGGGCCTACCGCGGGGTTGACTCGGCTGGAGCGGATACCGAGGCTGGAACGGCACTCTCTGGACTCACTGAAATGCATTCTCAGTGGTGCCAGTGCACTCTCTGGACTCACTGCTCTGCATCCCCAGTGGTGCTAGTGCACTCTGGACTCACTGCAGTGCATCCCCAGTGGTGCCAGTGCACTCTCTGGACTCACTGCACCGCATTCCCACTGGTGTCAGTGCACTCTGTGGACTCACTGCACTGCATCCCCAGTGGTGTCAGTGCACTCTCTGGACTCCCGGCACCGTATCCCCAGTGGTGCCAGTGCATTCGCTGGACTCACGGCACTGCATCCACAGTGGTGCCAGTGCACTCTCTGGACTCACTGAAGTGCATTCTCAGTGGAGCCAGTGCACTCTCTGGACTCACTGCACTGCATCCCCAGTGGTGCCAGTGCACTCTCTGGACTCACTGCAGTGCATCCCAAGTGGTGCCAATGCACTCTCTGGACTCACTGCAGTGCATCCCCAGTGGTGCCAGTACACTCACTGGACTCACTGCACTGCATCCCCAGTGGTGCCAGTGCAGTCTCTGCACTCACTGAAGTGCATCTCCAGTGGTGCCAGAGCACTCTCTGGACTCACTGCAGTGCATCACCTGTGGTGCCAGTGCACTCTCTGGACACTCTGCACTGCATCCCCACTGGTGCCAGTGCACTCTCTGGACTCACTGCACTGCATCCCCAGTGGTGCCAGTGCACTCTCTGGACTCACTGCACTGCATCTCCAATGGTGCCAGTGCACTCTCTGGACTCACTGCACTGCATCCCCAGTGGTGCCAATGCACTCTCTGGACTCACTGCTGTGCATCCCCAGTGGTGCCAGTACACTCACTGGACTGACTGAAGTGCATTCCCAGTGGTGACATTGAAGTCTTTGGACTCACTGCACTCCATCCCCACTGGTGCCTTTGCACTCCCTGGACTCACTGCACTGCTCCAGCCGCGGCAGCCGCTCCAGCCGCGGTAGCCCTCCAGCCGTGGCAGCCGCTCCACTCGGTAGCGGCTGGAGCGGCTGCCGCGGCTGGAGCGGCTGCCGCGGCTGGAGCGGCTGCCGCGGATGGAGAGGCTGGCGCGGCTGGAGGGGCTGGAGCGGCTGCCGCGGCTGGAGCGGCTGGAGCGGCTGCCGCGGCTGGAGCGTCTGCCGCGGCTGGAGGGGCTACCGCGGGGTTGACTCGGCTGGAGCGGATGCCGAGGCTGGAACGGCACTCTCTGGACTCACTGAAATGCATTCTCAGTGGTGCCAGTGCACTCTCTGGACTCACTGCTCTGCATCCCCAGTGGTGCTAGTGCACTCTCTGGACTCACTGCAGTGCATCCCCAGTGGTGCCATTGCACTCTCTGGACTCACTGCACCGCATTCCCACTGGTGCCAGTGCTCTCTCTGGACTCACTGCACTGCATCCCCAGTGGTGCCAGTGCGCTCTCAGGACTCACTGCAGGGCATCCCCAGTGGTGCCAGTACACTCACTGGACTGACTGAAGTGCATCCCCAGTGGTGCCAGTGCACTCTCTGGACTCACAGCACTGCATGCCCAGTGGTGCCAGTGCACTCTCTGGACTCACTGCATTGCATCCTCAGTGGTGCCAGTGCACTCTCTGGACTCACTGCACTGCATCCCCAGTCCTGCCAGTGCACTCTCTGGACTCACTGCACTGCATCCCCAATGGTGCCAGTGCACTCTCTGGACTCACTGCACTGCTCCAGCCGCGGCAGCCTCTCCAGGCGCACCAGCCGCGGCATCCGCTCCAGCCTCGGCATCCGCTCCAGCCGCGTTAACCGCTCCAGCCGCGGTAGCTCCTCCAGCCGCGCCAGCCGCTCCAGCCGCGGCAGCCGCTCCAGCCGCTCCAGCCGCGGCATCCGCTCCAGCCGCTCCAGCCGCGGCAGCCGCTCCAACCGCGGCAGCCGCTCCAGTCGCGGCAGCCGCTCCAGCCGCTCCAGCCGCGGCAGCCGCTCCAGCCGCTACCGAGTGGAGCGGCTGCCACGGCTGGAGGGCTACCGCGGCTGGAGCGGCTGCCGCGGCTGGAGAGGCTGGCGCGGCTGGAGGGGCTGGAGCGGCTGCCGCGGCTGGAGCGGCTGGAGCGGCTGCCGCGGCTGGAGCGTCTGCCGCGGCTGGAGGGGCTACCGCGGGGTTGACTCGGCTGGAGCGGATGCCGAGGCTGGAACGGCACTCTCTGGACTCACTGAAATGCATTCTCAGTGGTGCCAGTGCACTCTCAGGACTCACTGCAGGGCATCCCCAGTGGTGCCAGTGCACTCTCTGGACTCACTGCACTGCATCCCCAGTCCTGCCAGTGCACTCTCTTGACTCACTGCAGTGCATCCCCAGTGGTGCCAGTACACTCACTGGACTGACTGAAGTGCATCCCCAGTGGTGTCAGTGCACTCACTGGAGTCACTGCACTGCATCCCCAGTGGTGCAAGTGCACTCCCTGGACTCACTGCACTGCATTCCCAGTGGTGACAGTGAAGTCTTTGGACTCACTGCACTCCATCCCCACTGGTGCCTTTGCACTCCCTGGACTCACTGCACTGCTCCAGCCGCGGCAGCCGCTCCAGCCGCGGTAGCCCTCCAGCCGTGGCAGCCGCTCCACTCGGTAGCGGCTGGAGCGGCTGCCGCGGCTGGAGCGGCTGGAGCGGCTGCCGCGGCTGGAGCGGCTGCCGCGGATGGAGAGGCTGGCGCGGCTGGAGGGGCTGGAGCGGCTGCCGCGGCTGGAGCGGCTGGAGCGGCTGCCGCGGCTGGAGCGTCTGCCGCGGCTGGAGGGGCTACCGCGGGGTTGACTCGGCTGGAGCGGATGCCGAGGCTGGAACGGCACTCTCTGGACTCACTGAAATGCATTCTCAGTGGTGCCAGTGCACTCTCTGGACTCACTGCTCTGCATCCCCAGTGGTGCTAGTGCACTCTCTGGACTCACTGCAGTGCATCCCCAGTGGTGCCATTGCACTCTCTGGACTCACTGCACCGCATTCCCACTGGTGCCAGTGCGCTCTCTGGACTCACTGCACTGCATCCCCAGTGGTGCCAGTGCGCTCTCAGGACTCACTGCAGGGCATCCCCAGTGGTGCCAGTGCACTCTCTGGACTCACTGCACTGCATCCCCAGTCCTGCCAGTGCACTCTCTTGACTCACTGCAGTGCATCCCCAGTGGTGCCAGTACACTCACTGGACTGACTGAAGTGCATCCCCAGTGGTGTCAGTGCACTCACTGGAGTCACTGCACTGCATCCCCAGTGGTGCAAGTGCACTCCCTGGACTCACTGCACTGCATTCCCAGTGGTGACAGTGAAGTCTTTGGACTCACTGCACTCCATCCCCACTGGTGCCTTTGCACTCCCTGGACTCACTGCACTGCTCCAGCCGCGGCAGCCGCTCCAGCCGCGGTAGCCCTCCAGCCGTGGCAGCCGCTCCACTCGGTAGCGGCTGGAGCGGCTGCCGCGGTTGGAGCGGCTGGAGCGGCTGCCGCGGCTGGAGCGGCTGCCGCGGATGGAGAGGCTGGCGAGGCTGGAGGGGCTGGAGCGGCTGCCGCGGCTGGAGCGGCTGGAGCGGCTGCCGCGGCTGGAGCGTCTGCCGCGGCTGGAGGGCCTACCGCGGGGTTGACTCGGCTGGAGCGGATACCGAGGCTGGAACGGCACTCTCTGGACTCACTGAAATGCATTCTCAGTGGTGCCAGTGCACTCTCTGGACTCACTGCTCTGCATCCCCAGTGGTGCTAGTGCACTCTGGACTCACTGCAGTGCATCCCCAGTGGTGCCAGTGCACTCTCTGGACTCACTGCACCGCATTCCCACTGGTGTCAGTGCACTCTGTGGACTCACTGCACTGCATCCCCAGTGGTGTCAGTGCACTCTCTGGACTCCCGGCACCGTATCCCCAGTGGTGCCAGTGCATTCGCTGGACTCACGGCACTGCATCCACAGTGGTGCCAGTGCACTCTCTGGACTCACTGAAGTGCATTCTCAGTGGAGCCAGTGCACTCTCTGGACTCACTGCACTGCATCCCCAGTGGTGCCAGTGCACTCTCTGGACTCACTGCAGTGCATCCCAAGTGGTGCCAATGCACTCTCTGGACTCACTGCAGTGCATCCCCAGTGGTGCCAGTACACTCACTGGACTCACTGCACTGCATCCCCAGTGGTGCCAGTGCAGTCTCTGCACTCACTGAAGTGCATCTCCAGTGGTGCCAGAGCACTCTCTGGACTCACTGCAGTGCATCACCTGTGGTGCCAGTGCACTCTCTGGACACTCTGCACTGCATCCCCACTGGTGCCAGTGCACTCTCTGGACTCACTGCACTGCATCCCCAGTGGTGCCAGTGCACTCTCTGGACTCACTGCACTGCATCTCCAATGGTGCCAGTGCACTCTCTGGACTCACTGCACTGCATCCCCAGTGGTGCCAATGCACTCTCTGGACTCACTGCTGTGCATCCCCAGTGGTGCCAGTACACTCACTGGACTGACTGAAGTGCATTCCCAGTGGTGACATTGAAGTCTTTGGACTCACTGCACTCCATCCCCACTGGTGCCTTTGCACTCCCTGGACTCACTGCACTGCTCCAGCCGCGGCAGCCGCTCCAGCCGCGGTAGCCCTCCAGCCGTGGCAGCCGCTCCACTCGGTAGCGGCTGGAGCGGCTGCCGCGGCTGGAGCGGCTGCCGCGGCTGGAGCGGCTGCCGCGGATGGAGAGGCTGGCGCGGCTGGAGGGGCTGGAGCGGCAGCCGCGGCTGGAGCGGCTGGAGCGGCTGCCGCGGCTGGAGCGTCTGCCGCGGCTGGAGGGGCTACCGCGGGGTTGACTCGGCTGGAGCGGATGCCGAGGCTGGAACGGCACTCTCTGGACTCACTGAAATGCATTCTCAGTGGTGCCAGTGCACTCTCTGGACTCACTGCTCTGCATCCCCAGTGGTGCTAGTGCACTCTCTGGACTCACTGCAGTGCATCCCCAGTGGTGCCATTGCACTCTCTGGACTCACTGCACCGCATTCCCACTGGTGCCAGTGCGCTCTCTGGACTCACTGCACTGCATCCCCAGTGGTGCCAGTGCGCTCTCAGGACTCACTGCAGGGCATCCCCAGTGGTGCCAGTGCACTCTCTGGACTCACTGCACTGCATCCCCAGTCCTGCCAGTGCACTCTCTTGACTCACTGCAGTGCATCCCCAGTGGTGCCAGTACACTCACTGGACTGACTGAAGTGCATCCCCAGTGGTGCCAGTGCACTCTCTGGACTCACAGCACTGCATGCCCAGTGGTGCCAGTGCACTCTCTGGACTCACTGCATTGCATCCTCAGTGGTGCCAGTGCACTCTCTGGACTCACTGCACTGCATCCCCAGTCCTGCCAGTGCACTCTCTGGACTCACTGCACTGCATCCCCAATGGTGCCAGTGCACTCTCTGGACTCACTGCACTGCTCCAGCCGCGGCAGCCTCTCCAGGCGCACCAGCCGCGGCATCCGCTCCAGCCTCGGCATCCGCTCCAGCCGCGTTAACCGCTCCAGCCGCGGTAGCTCCTCCAGCCGCGCCAGCCGCTCCAGCCGCGGCAGCCGCTCCAGCCGCTCCAGCCGCGGCATCCGCTCCAGCCGCTCCAGCCGCGGCAGCCGCTCCAACCGCGGCAGCCGCTCCAGTCGCGGCAGCCGCTCCAGCCGCTCCAGCCGCGGCAGCCGCTCCAGCCGCTACCGAGTGGAGCGGCTGCCACGGCTGGAGGGCTACCGCGGCTGGAGCGGCTGCCGCGGCTGGAGAGGCTGGCGCGGCTGGAGGGGCTGGAGCGGCTGCCGCGGCTGGAGCGGCTGGAGCGGCTGCCGCGGCTGGAGCGTCTGCCGCGGCTGGAGGGGCTACCGCGGGGTTGACTCGGCTGGAGCGGATGCCGAGGCTGGAACGGCACTCTCTGGACTCACTGAAATGCATTCTCAGTGGTGCCAGTGCACTCTCAGGACTCACTGCAGGGCATCCCCAGTGGTGCCAGTGCACTCTCTGGACTCACTGCACTGCATCCCCAGTCCTGCCAGTGCACTCTCTTGACTCACTGCAGTGCATCCCCAGTGGTGCCAGTACACTCACTGGACTGACTGAAGTGCATCCCCAGTGGTGTCAGTGCACTCACTGGAGTCACTGCACTGCATCCCCAGTGGTGCAAGTGCACTCCCTGGACTCACTGCACTGCATTCCCAGTGGTGACAGTGAAGTCTTTGGACTCACTGCACTCCATCCCCACTGGTGCCTTTGCACTCCCTGGACTCACTGCACTGCTCCAGCCGCGGCAGCCGCTCCAGCCGCGGTAGCCCTCCAGCCGTGGCAGCCGCTCCACTCGGTAGCGGCTGGAGCGGCTGCCGCGGTTGGAGCGGCTGGAGCGGCTGCCGCGGCTGGAGCGGCTGCCGCGGATGGAGAGGCTGGCGAGGCTGGAGGGGCTGGAGCGGCTGCCGCGGCTGGAGCGGCTGGAGCGGCTGCCGCGGCTGGAGCGTCTGCCGCGGCTGGAGGGCCTACCGCGGGGTTGACTCGGCTGGAGCGGATGCCGAGGCTGGAACGGCACTCTCTGGACTCACTGAAATGCATTCTCAGTGGTGCCAGTGCACTCTCTGGACTCACTGCTCTGCATCCCCAGTGGTGCTAGTGCACTCTGGACTCACTGCAGTGCATCCCCAGTGGTGCCAGTGCACTCTCTGGACTCACTGCACCGCATTCCCACTGGTGTCAGTGCACTCTGTGGACTCACTGCACTGCATCCCCAGTGGTGTCAGTGCACTCTCTGGACTCCCGGCACCGTATCCCCAGTGGTGCCAGTGCATTCGCTGGACTCACGGCACTGCATCCACAGTGGTGCCAGTGCACTCTCTGGACTCACTGAAGTGCATTCTCAGTGGAGCCAGTGCACTCTCTGGACTGACTGAAGTGCATCCCCAGTGGTGCCAGTGCACTCTCTGGACTCACTGCAGTGCATCCCAAGTGGTGCCAATGCACTCTCTGGACTCACTGCAGTGCATCCCCAGTGGTGCCAGTACACTCACTGGACTCACTGCACTGCATCCCCAGTGGTGCCAGTGCAGTCTCTGCACTCACTGAAGTGCATCTCCAGTGGTGCCAGAGCACTCTCTGGACTCACTGCAGTGCATCACCTGTGGTGCCAGTGCACTCTCTGGACACTCTGCACTGCATCCCCACTGGTGCCAGTGCACTCTCTGGACTCACTGCACTGCATCCCCAGTGGTGCCAGTGCACTCTCTGGACTCACTGCACTGCATCTCCAATGGTGCCAGTGCACTCTCTGGACTCACTGCACTGCATCCCCAGTGGTGCCAATGCACTCTCTGGACTCACTGCTGTGCATCCCCAGTGGTGCCAGTACACTCACTGGACTGACTGAAGTGCATTCCCAGTGGTGACATTGAAGTCTTTGGACTCACTGCACTCCATCCCCACTGGTGCCTTTGCACTCCCTGGACTCACTGCACTGCTCCAGCCGCGGCAGCCGCTCCAGCCGCGGTAGCCCTCCAGCCGTGGCAGCCGCTCCACTCGGTAGCGGCTGGAGCGGCTGCCGCGGCTGGAGCGGCTGCCGCGGCTGGAGCGGCTGCCGCGGATGGAGAGGCTGGCGCGGCTGGAGGGGCTGGAGCGGCTGCCGCGGCTGGAGCGGCTGGAGCGGCTGCCGCGGCTGGAGCGTCTGCCGCGGCTGAAGGGGCTACCGCGGGGTTGACTCGGCTGGAGCGGATGCCGAGGCTGGAACGGCACTCTCTGGACTCACTGAAATGCATTCTCAGTGGTGCCAGTGCACTCTCTGGACTCACTGCTCTGCATCCCCAGTGGTGCTAGTGCACTCTCTGGACTCACTGCAGTGCATCCCCAGTGGTGCCATTGCACTCTCTGGACTCACTGCACCGCATTCCCACTGGTGCCAGTGCGCTCTCTGGACTCACTGCACTGCATCCCCAGTGGTGCCAGTGCGCTCTCAGGACTCACTGCAGGGCATCCCCAGTGGTGCCAGTGCACTCTCTGGACTCACTGCACTGCATCCCCAGTCCTGCCAGTGCACTCTCTTGACTCACTGCAGTGCATCCCCAGTGGTGCCAGTACACTCACTGGACTGACTGAAGTGCATCCCCAGTGGTGCCAGTGCACTCTCTGGACTCACAGCACTGCATGCCCAGTGGTGCCAGTGCACTCTCTGGACTCACTGCATTGCATCCTCAGTGGTGCCAGTGCACTCTCTGGACTCACTGCACTGCATCCCCAGTCCTGCCAGTGCACTCTCTGGACTCACTGCACTGCATCTCCAATGGTGCCAGTGCACTCTCTGGACTCACTGCACTGCTCCAGCCGCGGCAGCCTCTCCAGGCGCACCAGCCGCGGCATCCGCTCCAGCCTCGGCATCCGCTCCAGCCGCGTTAACCGCTCCAGCCGCGGTAGCTCCTCCAGCCGCGCCAGCCGCTCCAGCCGCGGCAGCCGCTCCAGCCGCTCCAGCCGCGGCATCCGCTCCAGCCGCTCCAGCCGCGGCAGCCGCTCCAACCGCGGCAGCCGCTCCAGTCGCGGCAGCCGCTCCAGCCGCTACCGAGTGGAGCGGCTGCCACGGCTGGAGGGCTACCGCGGATGGAGAGGCTGGCGCGGCTGGAGGGGCTGGAGCGGCTGCCGCGGCTGGAGCGGCTGGAGCTTCTGCCGCGGCTGGAGCGTCTGCCGCGGCTGGAGGGGCTACCGCGGGGTTGACTCGGCTGGAGCGGATGCCGAGGCTGGAACGGCACTCTCTGGACTCACTGAAATGCATTCTCAGTGGTGCCAGTGCACTCTCTGGACTCACTGCACTGCATCCCCAGTGGTGCCAGTGCACTCTCTGGACTCACTGCACTGCATCCCCAGTCCTGCCAGTGCACTCTCTTGACTCACTGCAGTGCATCCCCAGTGGTGCCAGTACACTCACTGGACTGACTGAAGTGCATCCCCAGTGGTGTCAGTGCACTCACTGGAGTCACTGCACTGCATTCCCAGTGGTGACAGTGAAGTCTTTGGACTCACTGCACTCCATCCCCACTGGTGCCTTTGCACTCCCTGGACTCACTGCACTGCTCCAGCCGCGGCAGCCGCTCCAGCCGCGGTAGCCCTCCAGCCGTGGCAGCCGCTCCACTCGGTAGCGGCTGGAGCGGCTGCCGCGGTTGGAGCGGCTGGAGCGGCTGCCGCGGCTGGAGCGGCTGCCGCGGATGGAGAGGCTGGCGAGGCTGGAGGGGCTGGAGCGGCTGCCGCGGCTGGAGCGGCTGGAGCGGCTGCCGCGGCTGGAGCGTCTGCCGCGGCTGGAGGGCCTACCGCGGGGTTGACTCGGCTGGAGCGGATACCGAGGCTGGAACGGCACTCTCTGGACTCACTGAAATGCATTCTCAGTGGTGCCAGTGCACTCTCTGGACTCACTGCTCTGCATCCCCAGTGGTGCTAGTGCACTCTGGACTCACTGCACTGCATCCCCAGTGGTGTCAGTGCACTCTCTGGACTCCCGGCACCGTATCCCCAGTGGTGCCAGTGCATTCGCTGGACTCACGGCACTGCATCCACAGTGGTGCCAGTGCACTCTCTGGACTCACTGAAGTGCATTCTCAGTGGAGCCAGTGCACTCTCTGGACTCACTGCACTGCATCCCCAGTGGTGCCAGTGCACTCTCTGGACTCACTGCAGTGCATCCCAAGTGGTGCCAATGCACTCTCTGGACTCACTGCAGTGCATCCCCAGTGGTGCCAGTACACTCACTGGACTCACTGCACTGCATCCCCAGTGGTGCCAGTGCAGTCTCTGCACTCACTGAAGTGCATCTCCAGTGGTGCCAGAGCACTCTCTGGACTCACTGCAGTGCATCCCAGTGGTGCCAGTGCACTCTCTGGACTCACTGCACTGCATCCCCAGTGGTGCCAGTGCACTCTCTGGACTCACTGCACTGCATCTCCAATGGTGCCAGTGCACTCTCTGGACTCACTGCACTGCATCCCCAGTGGTGCCAATGCACTCTCTGGACTCACTGCTGTGCATCCCCAGTGGTGCCAGTACACTCACTGGACTGACTGAAGTGCATTCCCAGTGGTGACATTGAAGTCTTTGGACTCACTGCACTCCATCCCCACTGGTGCCTTTGCACTCCCTGGACTCACTGCACTGCTCCAGCCGCGGCAGCCGCTCCAGCCGCGGTAGCCCTCCAGCCGTGGCAGCCGCTCCACTCGGTAGCGGCTGGAGCGGCTGCCGCGGCTGGAGCGGCTGGAGCGGCTGCCGCGGCTGGAGCGGCTGCCGCGGATGGAGAGGCTGGCGAGGCTGGAGGGGCTGGAGCGGCTGCCGCGGCTGGAGCGTCTGCCGCGGCTGGAGGGGCTACCGCGGGGTTGACTCGGCTGGAGCGGATGCCGAGGCTGGAACGGCACTCTCTGGACTCACTGAAATGCATTCTCAGTGGTGCCAGTGCACTCTCTGGACTCACTGCTCTGCATCCCCAGTGGTGCTAGTGCACTCTCTGGACTCACTGCAGTGCATCCCCAGTGGTGCCATTGCACTCTCTGGACTCACTGCACCGCATTCCCACTGGTGCCAGTGCGCTCTCTGGACTCACTGCACTGCATCCCCAGTGGTGCCAGTGCGCTCTCAGGACTCACTGCAGGGCATCCCCAGTGGTGCCAGTGCACTCTCTGGACTCACTGCACTGCATCCCCAGTCCTGCCAGTGCACTCTCTTGACTCACTGCAGTGCATCCCCAGTGGTGCCAGTACACTCACTGGACTGACTGAAGTGCATCCCCAGTGGTGTCAGTGCACTCACTGGAGTCACTGCACTGCATCCCCAGTGGTGCAAGTGCACTCCCTGGACTCACTGCACTGCATTCCCAGTGGTGACAGTGAAGTCTTTGGACTCACTGCACTCCATCCCCACTGGTGCCTTTGCACTCCCTGGACTCACTGCACTGCTCCAGCCGCGGCAGCCGCTCCAGCCGCGGTAGCCCTCCAGCCGTGGCAGCCGCTCCACTCGGTAGCGGCTGGAGCGGCTGCCGCGGTTGGAGCGGCTGGAGCGGCTGCCGCGGCTGGAGCGGCTGCCGCGGATGGAGAGGCTGGCGAGGCTGGAGGGGCTGGAGCGGCTGCCGCGGCTGGAGCGGCTGGAGCGGCTGCCGCGGCTGGAGCGTCTGCCGCGGCTGGAGGGCCTACCGCGGGGTTGACTCGGCTGGAGCGGATACCGAGGCTGGAACGGCACTCTCTGGACTCACTGAAATGCATTCTCAGTGGTGCCAGTGCACTCTCTGGACTCACTGCTCTGCATCCCCAGTGGTGCTAGTGCACTCTGGACTCACTGCAGTGCATCCCCAGTGGTGCCAGTGCACTCTCTGGACTCACTGCACCGCATTCCCACTGGTGTCAGTGCACTCTGTGGACTCACTGCACTGCATCCCCAGTGGTGTCAGTGCACTCTCTGGACTCCCGGCACCGTATCCCCAGTGGTGCCAGTGCATTCGCTGGACTCACGGCACTGCATCCACAGTGGTGCCAGTGCACTCTCTGGACTCACTGAAGTGCATTCTCAGTGGAGCCAGTGCACTCTCTGGACTCACTGCACTGCATCCCCAGTGGTGCCAGTGCACTCTCTGGACTCACTGCAGTGCATCCCAAGTGGTGCCAATGCACTCTCTGGACTCACTGCAGTGCATCCCCAGTGGTGCCAGTACACTCACTGGACTCACTGCACTGCATCCCCAGTGGTGCCAGTGCAGTCTCTGCACTCACTGAAGTGCATCTCCAGTGGTGCCAGAGCACTCTCTGGACTCACTGCAGTGCATCCCAGTGGTGCCAGTGCACTCTCTGGACACTCTGCACTGCATCCCCACTGGTGCCAGTGCACTCTCTGGACTCACTGCACTGCATCCCCAGTGGTGCCAGTGCACTCTCTGGACTCACTGCACTGCATCTCCAATGGTGCCAGTGCACTCTCTGGACTCACTGCACTGCATCCCCAGTGGTGCCAATGCACTCTCTGGACTCACTGCTGTGCATCCCCAGTGGTGCCAGTACACTCACTGGACTGACTGAAGTGCATTCCCAGTGGTGACATTGAAGTCTTTGGACTCACTGCACTCCATCCCCACTGGTGCCTTTGCACTCCCTGGACTCACTGCACTGCTCCAGCCGCGGCAGCCGCTCCAGCCGCGGTAGCCCTCCAGCCGTGGCAGCCGCTCCACTCGGTAGCGGCTGGAGCGGCTGCCGCGGCTGGAGCGGCTGGAGCGGCTGCCGCGGCTGGAGCGGCTGCCGCGGATGGAGAGGCTGGCGCGGCTGGAGGGGCTGGAGCGGCTGCCGCGGCTGGAGCGGCTGGAGCGGCTGCCGCGGCTGGAGCGTCTGCCGCGGCTGGAGGGGCTACCGCGGGGTTGACTCGGCTGGAGCGGATGCCGAGGCTGGAACGGCACTCTCTGGACTCACTGAAATGCATTCTCAGTGGTGCCAGTGCACTCTCTGGACTCACTGCTCTGCATCCCCAGTGGTGCTAGTGCACTCTCTGGACTCACTGCAGTGCATCCCCAGTGGTGCCATTGCACTCTCTGGACTCACTGCACCGCATTCCCACTGGTGCCAGTGCGCTCTCTGGACTCACTGCACTGCATCCCCAGTGGTGCCAGTGCGCTCTCAGGACTCACTGCAGGGCATCCCCAGTGGTGCCAGTGCACTCTCTGGACTCACTGCACTGCATCCCCAGTCCTGCCAGTGCACTCTCTTGACTCACTGCAGTGCATCCCCAGTGGTGCCAGTACACTCACTGGACTGACTGAAGTGCATCCCCAGTGGTGTCAGTGCACTCACTGGAGTCACTGCACTGCATCCCCAGTGGTGCAAGTGCACTCCCTGGACTCACTGCACTGCATTCCCAGTGGTGACAGTGAAGTCTTTGGACTCACTGCACTCCATCCCCACTGGTGCCTTTGCACTCCCTGGACTCACTGCACTGCTCCAGCCGCGGCAGCCGCTCCAGCCGCGGTAGCCCTCCAGCCGTGGCAGCCGCTCCACTCGGTAGCGGCTGGAGCGGCTGCCGCGGTTGGAGCGGCTGGAGCGGCTGCCGCGGCTGGAGCGGCTGCCGCGGATGGAGAGGCTGGCGAGGCTGGAGGGGCTGGAGCGGCTGCCGCGGCTGGAGCGGCTGGAGCGGCTGCCGCGGCTGGAGCGTCTGCCGCGGCTGGAGGGCCTACCGCGGGGTTGACTCGGCTGGAGCGGATACCGAGGCTGGAACGGCACTCTCTGGACTCACTGAAATGCATTCTCAGTGGTGCCAGTGCACTCTCTGGACTCACTGCTCTGCATCCCCAGTGGTGCTAGTGCACTCTGGACTCACTGCAGTGCATCCCCAGTGGTGCCAGTGCACTCTCTGGACTCACTGCACCGCATTCCCACTGGTGTCAGTGCACTCTGTGGACTCACTGCACTGCATCCCCAGTGGTGTCAGTGCACTCTCTGGACTCCCGGCACCGTATCCCCAGTGGTGCCAGTGCATTCGCTGGACTCACGGCACTGCATCCACAGTGGTGCCAGTGCACTCTCTGGACTCACTGAAGTGCATTCTCAGTGGAGCCAGTGCACTCTCTGGACTCACTGCACTGCATCCCCAGTGGTGCCAGTGCACTCTCTGGACTCACTGCAGTGCATCCCAAGTGGTGCCAATGCACTCTCTGGACTCACTGCAGTGCATCCCCAGTGGTGCCAGTACACTCACTGGACTCACTGCACTGCATCCCCAGTGGTGCCAGTGCAGTCTCTGCACTCACTGAAGTGCATCTCCAGTGGTGCCAGAGCACTCTCTGGACTCACTGCAGTGCATCACCTGTGGTGCCAGTGCACTCTCTGGACACTCTGCACTGCATCCCCAGTGGTGCCAGTGCACTCTCTGGACTCACTGCACTGCATCCCCAGTGGTGCCAGTGCACTCTCTGGACTCACTGCACTGCATCTCCAATGGTGCCAGTGCACTCTCTGGACTCACTGCACTGCATCCCCAGTGGTGCCAATGCACTCTCTGGACTCACTGCTGTGCATCCCCAGTGGTGCCAGTACACTCACTGGACTGACTGAAGTGCATTCCCAGTGGTGACATTGAAGTCTTTGGACTCACTGCACTCCATCCCCACTGGTGCCTTTGCACTCCCTGGACTCACTGCACTGCTCCAGCCGCGGCAGCCGCTCCAGCCGCGGTAGCCCTCCAGCCGTGGCAGCCGCTCCACTCGGTAGCGGCTGGAGCGGCTGCCGCGGCTGGAGCGGCTGCCGCGGCTGGAGCGGCTGCCGCGGATGGAGAGGCTGGCGCGGCTGGAGGGGCTGGAGCGGCTGCCGCGGCTGGAGCGGCTGGAGCGGCTGCCGCGGCTGGAGCGTCTGCCGCGGCTGGAGGGGCTACCGCGGGGTTGACTCGGCTGGAGCGGATGCCGAGGCTGGAACGGCACTCTCTGGACTCACTGAAATGCATTCTCAGTGGTGCCAGTGCACTCTCTGGACTCACTGCTCTGCATCCCCAGTGGTGCTAGTGCACTCTCTGGACTCACTGCAGTGCATCCCCAGTGGTGCCATTGCACTCTCTGGACTCACTGCACCGCATTCCCACTGGTGCCAGTGCGCTCTCTGGACTCACTGCACTGCATCCCCAGTGGTGCCAGTGCGCTCTCAGGACTCACTGCAGGGCATCCCCAGTGGTGCCAGTGCACTCTCTGGACTCACTGCACTGCATCCCCAGTCCTGCCAGTGCACTCTCTTGACTCACTGCAGTGCATCCCCAGTGGTGCCAGTACACTCACTGGACTGACTGAAGTGCATCCCCAGTGGTGTCAGTGCACTCACTGGAGTCACTGCACTGCATCCCCAGTGGTGCCAGTGCACTCTCTGGACTCACTGCTCTGCATCCCCAGTGGTGCTAGTGCACTCTGGACTCACTGCAGTGCATCCCCAGTGGTGCCAGTGCACTCTCTGGACTCACTGCACCGCATTCCCACTGGTGTCAGTGCACTCTGTGGACTCACTGCACTGCATCCCCAGTGGTGTCAGTGCACTCTCTGGACTCCCGGCACCGTATCCCCAGTGGTGCCAGTGCATTCGCTGGACTCACGGCACTGCATCCCCAGTGGTGCCAGTGCACTCTCTGGACTCACTGCAGTGCATCCCAAGTGGTGCCAATGCACTCTCTGGACTCACTGCAGTGCATCCCCAGTGGTGCCAGTACACTCACTGGACTCACTGCACTGCATCCCCAGTGGTGCCAGTGCAGTCTCTGCACTCACTGAAGTGCATCTCCAGTGGTGCCAGAGCACTCTCTGGACTCACTGCAGTGCATCCCAGTGGTGCCAGTGCACTCTCTGGACACTCTGCACTGCATCCCCACTGGTGCCAGTGCACTCTCTGGACTCACTGCACTGCATCCCCAGTGGTGCCAGTGCACTCTCTGGACTCACTGCACTGCATCTCCAATGGTGCCAGTGCACTCTCTGGACTCACTGCACTGCATCCCCAGTGGTGCCAATGCACTCTCTGGACTCACTGCTGTGCATCCCCAGTGGTGCCAGTACACTCACTGGACTGACTGAAGTGCATTCCCAGTGGTGACATTGAAGTCTTTGGACTCACTGCACTCCATCCCCACTGGTGCCTTTGCACTCCCTGGACTCACTGCACTGCTCCAGCCGCGGCAGCCGCTCCAGCCGCGGTAGCCCTCCAGCCGTGGCAGCCGCTCCACTCGGTAGCGGCTGGAGCGGCTGCCGCGGCTGGAGCGGCTGGAGCGGCTGCCGCGGCTGGAGCGGCTGCCGCGGATGGAGAGGCTGGCGCGGCTGGAGGGGCTGGAGCGGCTGCCGCGGCTGGAGCGGCTGGAGCGGCTGCCGCGGCTGGAGCGTCTGCCGCGGCTGGAGGGGCTACCGCGGGGTTGACTCGGCTGGAGCGGATGCCGAGGCTGGAACGGCACTCTCTGGACTCACTGAAATGCATTCTCAGTGGTGCCAGTGCACTCTCTGGACTCACTGCTCTGCATCCCCAGTGGTGCTAGTGCACTCTCTGGACTCACTGCAGTGCATCCCCAGTGGTGCCATTGCACTCTCTGGACTCACTGCACCGCATTCCCACTGGTGCCAGTGCGCTCTCTGGACTCACTGCACTGCATCCCCAGTGGTGCCAGTGCGCTCTCAGGACTCACTGCAGGGCATCCCCAGTGGTGCCAGTGCACTCTCTGGACTCACTGCACTGCATCCCCAGTCCTGCCAGTGCACTCTCTTGACTCACTGCAGTGCATCCCCAGTGGTGCCAGTACACTCACTGGACTGACTGAAGTGCATCCCCAGTGGTGTCAGTGCACTCACTGGAGTCACTGCACTGCATCCCCAGTGGTGCCAGTGCACTCTCTGGACTCACTGCACTGCATCCCCAGTGGTGCAAGTGCACTCCCTGGACTCACTGCACTGCATTCCCAGTGGTGACAGTGAAGTCTTTGGACTCACTGCACTCCATCCCCACTGGTGCCTTTGCACTCCCTGGACTCACTGCACTGCTCCAGCCGCGGCAGCCGCTCCAGCCGCGGTAGCCCTCCAGCCGTGGCAGCCGCTCCACTCGGTAGCGGCTGGAGCGGCTGCCGCGGTTGGAGCGGCTGGAGCGGCTGCCGCGGCTGGAGCGGCTGCCGCGGATGGAGAGGCTGGCGAGGCTGGAGGGGCTGGAGCGGCTGCCGCGGCTGGAGCGGCTGGAGCGGCTGCCGCGGCTGGAGCGTCTGCCGCGGCTGGAGGGCCTACCGCGGGGTTGACTCGGCTGGAGCGGATACCGAGGCTGGAACGGCACTCTCTGGACTCACTGAAATGCATTCTCAGTGGTGCCAGTGCACTCTCTGGACTCACTGCTCTGCATCCCCAGTGGTGCTAGTGCACTCTGGACTCACTGCAGTGCATCCCCAGTGGTGCCAGTGCACTCTCTGGACTCACTGCACCGCATTCCCACTGGTGTCAGTGCACTCTGTGGACTCACTGCACTGCATCCCCAGTGGTGTCAGTGCACTCTCTGGACTCCCGGCACCGTATCCCCAGTGGTGCCAGTGCATTCGCTGGACTCACGGCACTGCATCCACAGTGGTGCCAGTGCACTCTCTGGACTCACTGAAGTGCATTCTCAGTGGAGCCAGTGCACTCTCTGGACTCACTGCACTGCATCCCCAGTGGTGCCAGTGCACTCTCTGGACTCACTGCAGTGCATCCCAAGTGGTGCCAATGCACTCTCTGGACTCACTGCAGTGCATCCCCAGTGGTGCCAGTACACTCACTGGACTCACTGCACTGCATCCCCAGTGGTGCCAGTGCAGTCTCTGCACTCACTGAAGTGCATCTCCAGTGGTGCCAGAGCACTCTCTGGACTCACTGCAGTGCATCCCAGTGGTGCCAGTGCACTCTCTGGACTCACTGCACTGCATCCCCAGTGGTGCCAGTGCACTCTCTGGACTCACTGCACTGCATCTCCAATGGTGCCAGTGCACTCTCTGGACTCACTGCACTGCATCCCCAGTGGTGCCAATGCACTCTCTGGACTCACTGCTGTGCATCCCCAGTGGTGCCAGTACACTCACTGGACTGACTGAAGTGCATTCCCAGTGGTGACATTGAAGTCTTTGGACTCACTGCACTCCATCCCCACTGGTGCCTTTGCACTCCCTGGACTCACTGCACTGCTCCAGCCGCGGCAGCCGCTCCAGCCGCGGTAGCCCTCCAGCCGTGGCAGCCGCTCCACTCGGTAGCGGCTGGAGCGGCTGCCGCGGCTGGAGCGGCTGGAGCGGCTGCCGCGGCTGGAGCGGCTGCCGCGGATGGAGAGGCTGGCGCGGCTGGAGGGGCTGGAGCGGCTGCCGCGGCTGGAGCGGCTGGAGCGGCTGCCGCGGCTGGAGCGTCTGCCGCGGCTGGAGGGGCTACCGCGGGGTTGACTCGGCTGGAGCGGATGCCGAGGCTGGAACGGCACTCTCTGGACTCACTGAAATGCATTCTCAGTGGTGCCAGTGCACTCTCTGGACTCACTGCTCTGCATCCCCAGTGGTGCTAGTGCACTCTCTGGACTCACTGCAGTGCATCCCCAGTGGTGCCATTGCACTCTCTGGACTCACTGCACCGCATTCCCACTGGTGCCAGTGCGCTCTCTGGACTCACTGCACTGCATCCCCAGTGGTGCCAGTGCACTCTCTGGACTCACTGCACTGCATCTCCAATGGTGCCAGTGCACTCTCTGGACTCACTGCACTGCATCCCCAGTGGTGCCAATGCACTCTCTGGACTCACTGCTGTGCATCCCCAGTGGTGCCAGTACACTCACTGGACTGACTGAAGTGCATTCCCAGTGGTGACATTGAAGTCTTTGGACTCACTGCACTCCATCCCCACTGGTGCCTTTGCACTCCCTGGACTCACTGCACTGCTCCAGCCGCGGCAGCCGCTCCAGCCGCGGTAGCCCTCCAGCCGTGGCAGCCGCTCCACTCGGTAGCGGCAGGAGCGGCTGCCGCGGCTGGAGCGGCTGGAGCGGCTGCCGCGGCTGGAGCGGCTGCCGCGGATGGAGAGGCTGGCGCGGCTGGAGGGGCTGGAGCGGCTGCCGCGGCTGGAGCGGCTGGAGCGGCTGCCGCGGCTGGAGCGTCTGCCGCGGCTGGAGGGGCTACCGCGGGGTTGACTCGGCTGGAGCGGATGCCGAGGCTGGAACGGCACTCTCTGGACTCACTGAAATGCATTCTCAGTGGTGCCAGTGCACTCTCTGGACTCACTGCTCTGCATCCCCAGTGGTGCTAGTGCACTCTCTGGACTCACTGCAGTGCATCCCCAGTGGTGCCATTGCACTCTCTGGACTCACTGCACCGCATTCCCACTGGTGCCAGTGCGCTCTCTGGACTCACTGCACTGCATCCCCAGTGGTGCCAGTGCGCTCTCAGGACTCACTGCAGGGCATCCCCAGTGGTGCCAGTGCACTCTCTGGACTCACTGCAGTGCATCCCAAGTGGTGCCAATGCACTCTCTGGACTCACTGCAGTGCATCCCCAGTGGTGCCAGTACACTCACTGGACTCACTGCACTGCATCCCCAGTGGTGCCAGTGCAGTCTCTGCACTCACTGAAGTGCATCTCCAGTGGTGCCAGAGCACTCTCTGGACTCACTGCAGTGCATCACCTGTGGTGCCAGTGCACTCTCTGGACACTCTGCACTGCATCCCCACTGGTGCCAGTGCACTCTCTGGACTCACTGCACTGCATCCCCAGTGGTGCCAGTGCACTCTCTGGACTCACTGCACTGCATCTCCAATGGTGCCAGTGCACTCTCTGGACTCACTGCACTGCATCCCCAGTGGTGCCAATGCACTCTCTGGACTCACTGCTGTGCATCCCCAGTGGTGCCAGTACACTCACTGGACTGACTGAAGTGCATTCCCAGTGGTGACATTGAAGTCTTTGGACTCACTGCACTCCATCCCCTCTGGTGCCTTTGCACTCCCTGGACTCACTGCACTGCTCCAGCCGCGGCAGCCGCTCCAGCCGCGGTAGCCCTCCAGCCGTGGCAGCCGCTCCACTCGGTAGCGGCTGGAGCGGCTGCCGCGGCTGGAGCGGCTGCCGCGGCTGGAGCGGCTGCCGCGGATGGAGAGGCTGGCGCGGCTGGAGGGGCTGGAGCGGCTGCCGCGGCTGGAGCGGCTGGAGCGGCTGCCGCGGCTGGAGCGTCTGCCGCGGCTGGAGGGGCTACCGCGGGGTTGACTCGGCTGGAGCGGATGCCGAGGCTGGAACGGCACTCTCTGGACTCACTGAAATGCATTCTCAGTGGTGCCAGTGCACTCTCTGGACTCACTGCTCTGCATCCCCAGTGGTGCTAGTGCACTCTCTGGACTCACTGCAGTGCATCCCCAGTGGTGCCATTGCACTCTCTGGACTCACTGCACCGCATTCCCACTGGTGCCAGTGCGCTCTCTGGACTCACTGCACTGCATCCCCAGTGGTGCCAGTGCGCTCTCAGGACTCACTGCAGGGCATCCCCAGTGGTGCCAGTGCACTCTCTGGACTCACTGCACTGCATCCCCAGTCCTGCCAGTGCACTCTCTTGACTCACTGCAGTGCATCCCCAGTGGTGCCAGTACACTCACTGGACTGACTGAAGTGCATCCCCAGTGGTGCCAGTGCACTCTCTGGACTCACAGCACTGCATGCCCAGTGGTGCCAGTGCACTCTCTGGACTCACTGCATTGCATCCTCAGTGGTGCCAGTGCACTCTCTGGACTCACTGCACTGCATCCCCAGTCCTGCCAGTGCACTCTCTGGACTCACTGCACTGCATCCCCAATGGTGCCAGTGCACTCTCTGGACTCACTGCACTGCTCCAGCCGCGGCAGCCTCTCCAGGCGCACCAGCCGCGGCATCCGCTCCAGCCTCGGCATCCGCTCCAGCCGCGTTAACCGCTCCAGCCGCGGTAGCTCCTCCAGCCGCGCCAGCCGCTCCAGCCGCGGCAGCCGCTCCAGCCGCTCCAGCCGCGGCATCCGCTCCAGCCGCTCCAGCCGCGGCAGCCGCTCCAACCGCGGCAGCCGCTCCAGTCGCGGCAGCCGCTCCAGCCGCTCCAGCCGCGGCAGCCGCTCCAGCCGCTACCGAGTGGAGCGGCTGCCACGGCTGGAGGGCTACCGCGGCTGGAGCGGCTGCCGCGGCTGGAGAGGCTGGCGCGGCTGGAGGGGCTGGAGCGGCTGCCGCGGCTGGAGCGGCTGGAGCGGCTGCCGCGGCTGGAGCGTCTGCCGCGGCTGGAGGGGCTACCGCGGGGTTGACTCGGCTGGAGCGGATGCCGAGGCTGGAACGGCACTCTCTGGACTCACTGAAATGCATTCTCAGTGGTGCCAGTGCACTCTCAGGACTCACTGCAGGGCATCCCCAGTGGTGCCAGTGCACTCTCTGGACTCACTGCACTGCATCCCCAGTCCTGCCAGTGCACTCTCTTGACTCACTGCAGTGCATCCCCAGTGGTGCCAGTACACTCACTGGACTGACTGAAGTGCATCCCCAGTGGTGTCAGTGCACTCACTGGAGTCACTGCACTGCATCCCCAGTGGTGCAAGTGCACTCCCTGGACTCACTGCACTGCATTCCCAGTGGTGACAGTGAAGTCTTTGGACTCACTGCACTCCATCCCCACTGGTGCCTTTGCACTCCCTGGACTCACTGCACTGCTCCAGCCGCGGCAGCCGCTCCAGCCGCGGTAGCCCTCCAGCCGTGGCAGCCGCTCCACTCGGTAGCGGCTGGAGCGGCTGCCGCGGTTGGAGCGGCTGGAGCGGCTGCCGCGGCTGGAGCGGCTGCCGCGGATGGAGAGGCTGGCGAGGCTGGAGGGGCTGGAGCGGCTGCCGCGGCTGGAGCGGCTGGAGCGGCTGCCGCGGCTGGAGCGTCTGCCGCGGCTGGAGGGCCTACCGCGGGGTTGACTCGGCTGGAGCGGATGCCGAGGCTGGAACGGCACTCTCTGGACTCACTGAAATGCATTCTCAGTGGTGCCAGTGCACTCTCTGGACTCACTGCTCTGCATCCCCAGTGGTGCTAGTGCACTCTGGACTCACTGCAGTGCATCCCCAGTGGTGCCAGTGCACTCTCTGGACTCACTGCACCGCATTCCCACTGGTGTCAGTGCACTCTGTGGACTCACTGCACTGCATCCCCAGTGGTGTCAGTGCACTCTCTGGACTCCCGGCACCGTATCCCCAGTGGTGCCAGTGCATTCGCTGGACTCACGGCACTGCATCCACAGTGGTGCCAGTGCACTCTCTGGACTCACTGAAGTGCATTCTCAGTGGAGCCAGTGCACTCTCTGGACTCACTGCACTGCATCCCCAGTGGTGCCAGTGCACTCTCTGGACTCACTGCAGTGCATCCCAAGTGGTGCCAATGCACTCTCTGGACTCACTGCAGTGCATCCCCAGTGGTGCCAGTACACTCACTGGACTCACTGCACTGCATCCCCAGTGGTGCCAGTGCAGTCTCTGCACTCACTGAAGTGCATCTCCAGTGGTGCCAGAGCACTCTCTGGACTCACTGCAGTGCATCACCTGTGGTGCCAGTGCACTCTCTGGACACTCTGCACTGCATCCCCACTGGTGCCAGTGCACTCTCTGGACTCACTGCACTGCATCCCCAGTGGTGCCAGTGCACTCTCTGGACTCACTGCACTGCATCTCCAATGGTGCCAGTGCACTCTCTGGACTCACTGCACTGCATCCCCAGTGGTGCCAATGCACTCTCTGGACTCACTGCTGTGCATCCCCAGTGGTGCCAGTACACTCACTGGACTGACTGAAGTGCATTCCCAGTGGTGACATTGAAGTCTTTGGACTCACTGCACTCCATCCCCACTGGTGCCTTTGCACTCCCTGGACTCACTGCACTGCTCCAGCCGCGGCAGCCGCTCCAGCCGCGGTAGCCCTCCAGCCGTGGCAGCCGCTCCACTCGGTAGCGGCTGGAGCGGCTGCCGCGGCTGGAGCGGCTGCCGCGGCTGGAGCGGCTGCCGCGGATGGAGAGGCTGGCGCGGCTGGAGGGGCTGGAGCGGCTGCCGCGGCTGGAGCGGCTGGAGCGGCTGCCGCGGCTGGAGCGTCTGCCGCGGCTGGAGGGGCTACCGCGGGGTTGACTCGGCTGGAGCGGATGCCGAGGCTGGAACGGCACTCTCTGGACTCACTGAAATGCATTCTCAGTGGTGCCAGTGCACTCTCTGGACTCACTGCTCTGCATCCCCAGTGGTGCTAGTGCACTCTCTGGACTCACTGCAGTGCATCCCCAGTGGTGCCATTGCACTCTCTGGACTCACTGCACCGCATTCCCACTGGTGCCAGTGCGCTCTCTGGACTCACTGCACTGCATCCCCAGTGGTGCCAGTGCGCTCTCAGGACTCACTGCAGGGCATCCCCAGTGGTGCCAGTGCACTCTCTGGACTCACTGCACTGCATCCCCAGTCCTGCCAGTGCACTCTCTTGACTCACTGCAGTGCATCCCCAGTGGTGCCAGTACACTCACTGGACTGACTGAAGTGCATCCCCAGTGGTGCCAGTGCACTCTCTGGACTCACAGCACTGCATGCCCAGTGGTGCCAGTGCACTCTCTGGACTCACTGCATTGCATCCTCAGTGGTGCCAGTGCACTCTCTGGACTCACTGCACTGCATCCCCAGTCCTGCCAGTGCACTCTCTGGACTCACTGCACTGCATCCCCAATGGTGCCAGTGCACTCTCTGGACTCACTGCACTGCTCCAGCCGCGGCAGCCTCTCCAGGCGCACCAGCCGCGGCATCCGCTCCAGCCTCGGCATCCGCTCCAGCCGCGTTAACCGCTCCAGCCGCGGTAGCTCCTCCAGCCGCGCCAGCCGCTCCAGCCGCGGCAGCCGCTCCAGCCGCTCCAGCCGCGGCATCCGCTCCAGCCGCTCCAGCCGCGGCAGCCGCTCCAACCGCGGCAGCCGCTCCAGTCGCGGCAGCCGCTCCAGCCGCTACCGAGTGGAGCGGCTGCCACGGCTGGAGGGCTACCGCGGCTGGAGCGGCTGCCGCGGCTGGAGAGGCTGGCGCGGCTGGAGGGGCTGGAGCGGCTGCCGCGGCTGGAGCGGCTGGAGCGGCTGCCGCGGCTGGAGCGTCTGCCGCGGCTGGAGGGGCTACCGCGGGGTTGACTCGGCTGGAGCGGATGCCGAGGCTGGAACGGCACTCTCTGGACTCACTGAAATGCATTCTCAGTGGTGCCAGTGCACTCTCTGGACTCACTGCACTGCATCCCCAGTGGTGCCAGTGCACTCTCTGGACTCACTGCACTGCATCCCCAGTCCTGCCAGTGCACTCTCTTGACTCACTGCAGTGCATCCCCAGTGGTGCCAGTACACTCACTGGACTGACTGAAGTGCATCCCCAGTGGTGTCAGTGCACTCACTGGAGTCACTGCACTGCATCCCCAGTGGTGCAAGTGCACTCCCTGGACTCACTGCACTGCATTCCCAGTGGTGACAGTGAAGTCTTTGGACTCACTGCACTCCATCCCCACTGGTGCCTTTGCACTCCCTGGACTCACTGCACTGCTCCAGCCGCGGCAGCCGCTCCAGCCGCGGTAGCCCTCCAGCCGTGGCAGCCGCTCCACTCGGTAGCGGCTGGAGCGGCTGCCGCGGTTGGAGCGGCTGGAGCGGCTGCCGCGGCTGGAGCGGCTGCCGCGGATGGAGAGGCTGGCGAGGCTGGAGGGGCTGGAGCGGCTGCCGCGGCTGGAGCGGCTGGAGCGGCTGCCGCGGCTGGAGCGTCTGCCGCGGCTGGAGGGCCTACCGCGGGGTTGACTCGGCTGGAGCGGATACCGAGGCTGGAACGGCACTCTCTGGACTCACTGAAATGCATTCTCAGTGGTGCCAGTGCACTCTCTGGACTCACTGCTCTGCATCCCCAGTGGTGCTAGTGCACTCTGGACTCACTGCAGTGCATCCCCAGTGGTGCCAGTGCACTCTCTGGACTCACTGCACCGCATTCCCACTGGTGTCAGTGCACTCTGTGGACTCACTGCACTGCATCCCCAGTGGTGTCAGTGCACTCTCTGGACTCCCGGCACCGTATCCCCAGTGGTGCCAGTGCATTCGCTGGACTCACGGCACTGCATCCACAGTGGTGCCAGTGCACTCTCTGGACTCACTGAAGTGCATTCTCAGTGGAGCCAGTGCACTCTCTGGACTCACTGCACTGCATCCCCAGTGGTGCCAGTGCACTCTCTGGACTCACTGCAGTGCATCCCAAGTGGTGCCAATGCACTCTCTGGACTCACTGCAGTGCATCCCCAGTGGTGCCAGTACACTCACTGGACTCACTGCACTGCATCCCCAGTGGTGCCAGTGCAGTCTCTGCACTCACTGAAGTGCATCTCCAGTGGTGCCAGAGCACTCTCTGGACTCACTGCAGTGCATCCCAGTGGTGCCAGTGCACTCTCTGGACTCACTGCACTGCATCCCCAGTGGTGCCAGTGCACTCTCTGGACTCACTGCACTGCATCTCCAATGGTGCCAGTGCACTCTCTGGACTCACTGCACTGCATCCCCAGTGGTGCCAATGCACTCTCTGGACTCACTGCTGTGCATCCCCAGTGGTGCCAGTACACTCACTGGACTGACTGAAGTGCATTCCCAGTGGTGACATTGAAGTCTTTGGACTCACTGCACTCCATCCCCACTGGTGCCTTTGCACTCCCTGGACTCACTGCACTGCTCCAGCCGCGGCAGCCGCTCCAGCCGCGGTAGCCCTCCAGCCGTGGCAGCCGCTCCACTCGGTAGCGGCTGGAGCGGCTGCCGCGGCTGGAGCGGCTGGAGCGGCTGCCGCGGCTGGAGCGGCTGCCGCGGATGGAGAGGCTGGCGCGGCTGGAGGGGCTGGAGCGGCTGCCGCGGCTGGAGCGGCTGGAGCGGCTGCCGCGGCTGGAGCGTCTGCCGCGGCTGGAGGGGCTACCGCGGGGTTGACTCGGCTGGAGCGGATGCCGAGGCTGGAACGGCACTCTCTGGACTCACTGAAATGCATTCTCAGTGGTGCCAGTGCACTCTCTGGACTCACTGCTCTGCATCCCCAGTGGTGCTAGTGCACTCTCTGGACTCACTGCAGTGCATCCCCAGTGGTGCCATTGCACTCTCTGGACTCACTGCACCGCATTCCCACTGGTGCCAGTGCGCTCTCTGGACTCACTGCACTGCATCCCCAGTGGTGCCAGTGCGCTCTCAGGACTCACTGCAGGGCATCCCCAGTGGTGCCAGTGCACTCTCTGGACTCACTGCACTGCATCCCCAGTCCTGCCAGTGCACTCTCTTGACTCACTGCAGTGCATCCCCAGTGGTGCCAGTACACTCACTGGACTGACTGAAGTGCATCCCCAGTGGTGTCAGTGCACTCACTGGAGTCACTGCACTGCATCCCCAGTGGTGCAAGTGCACTCCCTGGACTCACTGCACTGCATTCCCAGTGGTGACAGTGAAGTCTTTGGACTCACTGCACTCCATCCCCACTGGTGCCTTTGCACTCCCTGGACTCACTGCACTGCTCCAGCCGCGGCAGCCGCTCCAGCCGCGGTAGCCCTCCAGCCGTGGCAGCCGCTCCACTCGGTAGCGGCTGGAGCGGCTGCCGCGGTTGGAGCGGCTGGAGCGGCTGCCGCGGCTGGAGCGGCTGCCGCGGATGGAGAGGCTGGCGAGGCTGGAGGGGCTGGAGCGGCTGCCGCGGCTGGAGCGGCTGGAGCGGCTGCCGCGGCTGGAGCGTCTGCCGCGGCTGGAGGGCCTACCGCGGGGTTGACTCGGCTGGAGCGGATACCGAGGCTGGAACGGCACTCTCTGGACTCACTGAAATGCATTCTCAGTGGTGCCAGTGCACTCTCTGGACTCACTGCTCTGCATCCCCAGTGGTGCTAGTGCACTCTGGACTCACTGCAGTGCATCCCCAGTGGTGCCAGTGCACTCTCTGGACTCACTGCACCGCATTCCCACTGGTGTCAGTGCACTCTGTGGACTCACTGCACTGCATCCCCAGTGGTGTCAGTGCACTCTCTGGACTCCCGGCACCGTATCCCCAGTGGTGCCAGTGCATTCGCTGGACTCACGGCACTGCATCCACAGTGGTGCCAGTGCACTCTCTGGACTCACTGAAGTGCATTCTCAGTGGAGCCAGTGCACTCTCTGGACTCACTGCACTGCATCCCCAGTGGTGCCAGTGCACTCTCTGGACTCACTGCAGTGCATCCCAAGTGGTGCCAATGCACTCTCTGGACTCACTGCAGTGCATCCCCAGTGGTGCCAGTACACTCACTGGACTCACTGCACTGCATCCCCAGTGGTGCCAGTGCAGTCTCTGCACTCACTGAAGTGCATCTCCAGTGGTGCCAGAGCACTCTCTGGACTCACTGCAGTGCATCACCTGTGGTGCCAGTGCACTCTCTGGACACTCTGCACTGCATCCCCACTGGTGCCAGTGCACTCTCTGGACTCACTGCACTGCATCCCCAGTGGTGCCAGTGCACTCTCTGGACTCACTGCACTGCATCTCCAATGGTGCCAGTGCACTCTCTGGACTCACTGCACTGCATCCCCAGTGGTGCCAATGCACTCTCTGGACTCACTGCTGTGCATCCCCAGTGGTGCCAGTACACTCACTGGACTGACTGAAGTGCATTCCCAGTGGTGACATTGAAGTCTTTGGACTCACTGCACTCCATCCCCACTGGTGCCTTTGCACTCCCTGGACTCACTGCACTGCTCCAGCCGCGGCAGCCGCTCCAGCCGCGGTAGCCCTCCAGCCGTGGCAGCCGCTCCACTCGGTAGCGGCTGGAGCGGCTGCCGCGGCTGGAGCGGCTGCCGCGGCTGGAGCGGCTGCCGCGGATGGAGAGGCTGGCGCGGCTGGAGGGGCTGGAGCGGCTGCCGCGGCTGGAGCGGCTGGAGCGGCTGCCGCGGCTGGAGCGTCTGCCGCGGCTGGAGGGGCTACCGCGGGGTTGACTCGGCTGGAGCGGATGCCGAGGCTGGAACGGCACTCTCTGGACTCACTGAAATGCATTCTCAGTGGTGCCAGTGCACTCTCTGGACTCACTGCTCTGCATCCCCAGTGGTGCTAGTGCACTCTCTGGACTCACTGCAGTGCATCCCCAGTGGTGCCATTGCACTCTCTGGACTCACTGCACCGCATTCCCACTGGTGCCAGTGCTCTCTCTGGACTCACTGCACTGCATCCCCAGTGGTGCCAGTGCGCTCTCAGGACTCACTGCAGGGCATCCCCAGTGGTGCCAGTACACTCACTGGACTGACTGAAGTGCATCCCCAGTGGTGCCAGTGCACTCTCTGGACTCACAGCACTGCATGCCCAGTGGTGCCAGTGCACTCTCTGGACTCACTGCATTGCATCCTCAGTGGTGCCAGTGCACTCTCTGGACTCACTGCACTGCATCCCCAGTCCTGCCAGTGCACTCTCTGGACTCACTGCACTGCATCCCCAATGGTGCCAGTGCACTCTCTGGACTCACTGCACTGCTCCAGCCGCGGCAGCCTCTCCAGGCGCACCAGCCGCGGCATCCGCTCCAGCCTCGGCATCCGCTCCAGCCGCGTTAACCGCTCCAGCCGCGGTAGCTCCTCCAGCCGCGCCAGCCGCTCCAGCCGCGGCATCCGCTCCAGCCGCTCCAGCCGCGGCAGCCGCTCCAACCGCGGCAGCCGCTCCAGCCGCGGCAGCCGCTCCAGCCGCTACCGAGTGGAGCGGCTGCCACGGCTGGAGGGCTACCGCGGCTGGAGCGGCTGCCGCGGCTGGAGAGGCTGGCGCGGCTGGAGGGGCTGGAGCGGCTGCCGCGGCTGGAGCGGCTGGAGCGGCTGCCGCGGCTGGAGCGTCTGCCGCGGCTGGAGGGGCTACCGCGGGGTTGACTCGGCTGGAGCGGATGCCGAGGCTGGAACGGCACTCTCTGGACTCACTGAAATGCATTCTCAGTGGTGCCAGTGCACTCTCTGGACTCACTGCTCTGCATCCCCAGTGGTGCTAGTGCACTCTCTGGACTCACTGCAGTGCATCCCCAGTGGTGCCATTGCACTCTCTGGACTCACTGCACCGCATTCCCACTGGTGCCAGTGCGCTCTCTGGACTCACTGCAGGGCATCCCCAGTGGTGCCAGTGCACTCTCTGGACTCACTGCACTGCATCTCCAATGGTGCCAGTGCACTCTCTGGACTCACTGCACTGCATCCCCAGTGGTGCCAATGCACTCTCTGGACTCACTGCTGTGCATCCCCAGTGGTGCCAGTACACTCACTGGACTGACTGAAGTGCATTCCCAGTGGTGACATTGAAGTCTTTGGACTCACTGCACTCCATCCCCACTGGTGCCTTTGCACTCCCTGGACTCACTGCACTACTCCAGCCGCGGCAGTCGCTCCAGCCGCGGTAGCCCTCCAGCCTCGGCAGCCGCGGCAGCCGCGGCAGCCGCTCCGTCCGCGGCATACGCGGCAGACTGTCCAACCGCGGCAGCCGCTCCAGCCGCGGAAGCCGCGGCAGCCGCTCCAAACACGGCAGGCGCTCCAACCGCGGCAACCGCTCCAGCCGTGGCAGCCGCTCCACTCGGTAGCGGCTGGAGCGGCTGCCCCGGCTGGAGCTCCTGCCGCTTTTGGAGCGGTTACCGCGGCTGGGGCGGCTGCCGCGGCTGGAGCGGCTGCCGCGGCTGGAGGGGCTAACGCGGCTGGAGAGGCTGACGCGGTTGGAGCGTCTAGAGCGTCTGCCTCGGCTGGAGGGGCTACCGCGGCTGGAGCGGTTGACGCGGCTGGAGCGGAAAACGAGGCTGGAGCGCCACTCTCTGGACTCACTGCACTGCATCACCTGTGGTGCCAGTGCACTCTCTGGACTCACTGCAGTGCATCCCCAGTGGTGCCAGTGCACTCTCTGGACTCACTGCACTGCATCCCCTGTGGTGCCAGTACACTCTCTGGACTCACTGCACTGCATCCCCAGTGGCGCTAGTGCACTCTCTGGACTCACTGCAGTGCATCCCCAGTGGTGCCAGTGCACTCTCTGGACACACTGAAGTGCATTTTCAGTGGTGCCAGTGCACTCTCTGGACTCACTGCACTACATCCCCAGTGGTGCCAGTGCACTCTCTGGACTCACTGCACTGAAGCTCCATTGGTGCCAGTGCACTCTCTGGACTCACTGCAGTGCATCCCCAGTGGTGCCAGTGCACTCTCTGGACTCACTGCACTGCATCCCCAGTGGTGCCATTGCACTCTGTGGACTCACTGCAGTGCATCCCCAGTGGTGCCAGTGCGCTCTCTGGACTCACTGCACTGCATCCCCCGTGGTGCAAGTGCACTCTCTGGACTCACTGGAGTGCATCACCTGTGGTGCCAGTGCACTCACTGGACTGACTGAAGTGCATCCCCAGTGGTGCCAGTGCAGTCTCTGCCCTCACTGAAGTGCATCTCCAGTGGTGCCAGAGCACTCTCTGGACTCACTGCAGTGCATCCCAGTGGTGCCAGTGCACTCTCTGGACACTCTGCACTGCATCCCCACTGGTGCCAGTGCACTCTCTGGACTCACTGCACTGCATCCCCAGTGGTGCCAGTGCACTCTCTGGACTCACTGCACTGCATCTCCAATGGTGCCAGTGCACTCTCTGGACTCACTGCACTGCATCCCCAGTGGTGCCAATGCACTCTCTGGACTCACTGCTGTGCATCCCCAGTGGTGCCAGTACACTCACTGGACTGACTGAAGTGCATTCCCAGTGGTGACATTGAAGTCTTTGGACTCACTGCACTCCATCCCCACTGGTGCCTTTGCACTCCCTGGACTCACTGCACTGCTCCAGCCGCGGCAGCCGCTCCAGCCGCGGTAGCCCTCCAGCCGTGGCAGCCGCTCCACTCGGTAGCGGCTGGAGCGGCTGCCGCGGCTGGAGCGGCTGCCGCGGCTGGAGCGGCTGCCGCGGATGGAGAGGCTGGCGCGGCTGGAGGGGCTGGAGCGGCTGCCGCGGCTGGAGCGGCTGGAGCGGCTGCCGCGGCTGGAGCGTCTGCCGCGGCTGGAGGGGCTACCGCGGGGTTGACTCGGCTGGAGCGGATGCCGAGGCTGGAACGGCACTCTCTGGACTCACTGAAATGCATTCTCAGTGGTGCCAGTGCACTCTCTGGACTCACTGCTCTGCATCCCCAGTGGTGCTAGTGCACTCTCTGGACTCACTGCAGTGCATCCCCAGTGGTGCCATTGCACTCTCTGGACTCACTGCACCGCATTCCCACTGGTGCCAGTGCGCTCTCTGGACTCACTGCACTGCATCCCCAGTGGTGCCAGTGCGCTCTCAGGACTCACTGCAGGGCATCCCCAGTGGTGCCAGTGCACTCTCTGGACTCACTGCACTGCATCCCCAGTCCTGCCAGTGCACTCTCTTGACTCACTGCAGTGCATCCCCAGTGGTGCCAGTACACTCACTGGACTGACTGAAGTGCATCCCCAGTGGTGTCAGTGCACTCACTGGAGTCACTGCACTGCATCCCCAGTGGTGCAAGTGCACTCCCTGGACTCACTGCACTGCATTCCCAGTGGTGACAGTGAAGTCTTTGGACTCACTGCACTCCATCCCCACTGGTGCCTTTGCACTCCCTGGACTCACTGCACTGCTCCAGCCGCGGCAGCCGCTCCAGCCGCGGTAGCCCTCCAGCCGTGGCAGCCGCTCCACTCGGTAGCGGCTGGAGCGGCTGCCGCGGTTGGAGCGGCTGGAGCGGCTGCCGCGGCTGGAGCGGCTGCCGCGGATGGAGAGGCTGGCGAGGCTGGAGGGGCTGGAGCGGCTGCCGCGGCTGGAGCGGCTGGAGCGGCTGCCGCGGCTGGAGCGTCTGCCGCGGCTGGAGGGCCTACCGCGGGGTTGACTCGGCTGGAGCGGATACCGAGGCTGGAACGGCACTCTCTGGACTCACTGAAATGCATTCTCAGTGGTGCCAGTGCACTCTCTGGACTCACTGCTCTGCATCCCCAGTGGTGCTAGTGCACTCTGGACTCACTGCAGTGCATCCCCAGTGGTGCCAGTGCACTCTCTGGACTCACTGCACCGCATCCCCAGTGTTGCCAGTGCACTCTCTGGACTCACTGCACTGCATCCCCAGTGGTGTCAGTGCACTCTCTGGACTCCCGGCACCGTATCCCCAGTGGTGCCAGTGCATTCGCTGGACTCACGGCACTGCATCCAAAGTGGTGCCAGTGCACTCTCTGGACTCACTGAAGTGCATTCTCAGTGGAGCCAGTGCACTCTCTGGACTCACTGCACTGCATCCCCAGTGGTGCCAGTGCACTCTCTGGACTCACTGCAGTGCATCCCAAGTGGTGCCAATGCACTCTCTGGACTCACTGCAGTGCATCCCCAGTGGTGCCAGTACACTCACTGGACTCACTGCACTGCATCCCCAGTGGTGCCAGTGCAGTCTCTGCACTCACTGAAGTGCATCTCCAGTGGTGCCAGAGCACTCTCTGGACTCACTGCAGTGCATCACCTGTGGTGCCAGTGCACTCTCTGGACACTCTGCACTGCATCCCCACTGGTGCCAGTGCACTCTCTGGACTCACTGCACTGCATCCCCAGTGGTGCCAGTGCACTCTCTGGACTCACTGCACTGCATCTCCAATGGTGCCAGTGCACTCTCTGGACTCACTGCAATGCATCCCCAGTGGTGCCAATGCACTCTCTGGACTCACTGCTGTGCATCCCCAGTGGTGCCAGTACACTCACTGGACTGACTGAAGTGCATTCCCAGTGGTGACATTGAAGTCTTTGGACTCACTGCACTCCATCCCCACTGGTGCCTTTGCACTCCCTGGACTCACTGCACTGCTCCAGCCGCGGCAGCCGCTCCAGCCGCGGTAGCCCTCCAGCCGTGGCAGCCGCTCCACTCGGTAGCGGCTGGAGCGGCTGCCGCGGCTGGAGCGGCTGCCGCGGCTGGAGCGGCTGCCGCGGATGGAGAGGCTGGCGCGGCTGGAGGGGCTGGAGCGGCTGCCGCGGCTGGAGCGGCTGGAGCGGCTGCCGCGGCTGGAGCGTCTGCCGCGGCTGGAGGGGCTACCGCGGGGTTGACTCGGCTGGAGCGGATGCCGAGGCTGGAACGGCACTCTCTGGACTCACTGAAATGCATTCTCAGTGGTGCCAGTGCACTCTCTGGACTCACTGCTCTGCATCCCCAGTGGTGCTAGTGCACTCTCTGGACTCACTGCAGTGCATCCCCAGTGGTGCCATTGCACTCTCTGGACTCACTGCACCGCATTCCCACTGGTGCCAGTGCTCTCTCTGGACTCACTGCACTGCATCCCCAGTGGTGCCAGTGCGCTCTCAGGACTCACTGCAGGGCATCCCCAGTGGTGCCAGTACACTCACTGGACTGACTGAAGTGCATCCCCAGTGGTGCCAGTGCACTCTCTGGACTCACAGCACTGCATGCCCAGTGGTGCCAGTGCACTCTCTGGACTCACTGCATTGCATCCTCAGTGGTGCCAGTGCACTCTCTGGACTCACTGCACTGCATCCCCAGTCCTGCCAGTGCACTCTCTGGACTCACTGCACTGCATCCCCAATGGTGCCAGTGCACTCTCTGGACTCACTGCACTGCTCCAGCCGCGGCAGCCTCTCCAGGCGCACCAGCCGCGGCATCCGCTCCAGCCTCGGCATCCGCTCCAGCCGCGTTAACCGCTCCAGCCGCGGTAGCTCCTCCAGCCGCGCCAGCCGCTCCAGCCGCGGCAGCCGCTCCAGCCGCTCCAGCCGCGGCATCCGCTCCAGCCGCTCCAGCCGCGGCAGCCGCTCCAACCGCGGCAGCCGCTCCAGTCGCGGCAGCCGCTCCAGCCGCTCCAGCCGCGGCAGCCGCTCCAGCCGCTACCGAGTGGAGCGGCTGCCACGGCTGGAGGGCTACCGCGGCTGGAGCGGCTGCCGCGGCTGGAGAGGCTGGCGCGGCTGGAGGGGCTGGAGCGGCTGCCGCGGCTGGAGCGGCTGGAGCGGCTGCCGCGGCTGGAGCGTCTGCCGCGGCTGGAGGGGCTACCGCGGGGTTGACTCGGCTGGAGCGGATGCCGAGGCTGGAACGGCACTCTCTGGACTCACTGAAATGCATTCTCAGTGGTGCCAGTGCACTCTCTGGACTCACTGCTCTGCATCCCCAGTGGTGCTAGTGCACTCTCTGGACTCACTGCAGTGCATCCCCAGTGGTGCCATTGCACTCTCTGGACTCACTGCACCGCATTCCCACTGGTGCCAGTGCGCTCTCTGGACTCACTGCACTGCATCCCCAGTGGTGCCAGTGCGCTCTCAGGACTCACTGCAGGGCATCCCCAGTGGTGCCAGTGCACTCTCTGGACTCACTGCACTGCATCCCCAGTCCTGCCAGTGCACTCTCTTGACTCACTGCAGTGCATCCCCAGTGGTGCCAGTACACTCACTGGACTGACTGAAGTGCATCCCCAGTGGTGTCAGTGCACTCACTGGAGTCACTGCACTGCATCCCCAGTGGTGCAAGTGCACTCCCTGGACTCACTGCACTGCATTCCCAGTGGTGACAGTGAAGTCTTTGGACTCACTGCACTCCATCCCCACTGGTGCCTTTGCACTCCCTGGACTCACTGCACTGCTCCAGCCGCGGCAGCCGCTCCAGCCGCGGTAGCCCTCCAGCCGTGGCAGCCGCTCCACTCGGTAGCGGCTGGAGCGGCTGCCGCGGCTGGAGCGGCTGGAGCGGCTGCCGCGGCTGGAGCGGCTGCCGCGGATGGAGAGGCTGGCGCGGCTGGAGGGGCTGGAGCGGCTGCCGCGGCTGGAGCGGCTGGAGCGGCTGCCGCGGCTGGAGCGTCTGCCGCGGCTGGAGGGGCTACCGCGGGGTTGACTCGGCTGGAGCGGATGCCGAGGCTGGAACGGCACTCTCTGGACTCACTGAAATGCATTCTCAGTGGTGCCAGTGCACTCTCTGGACTCACTGCTCTGCATCCCCAGTGGTGCTAGTGCACTCTCTGGACTCACTGCAGTGCATCCCCAGTGGTGCCATTGCACTCTCTGGACTCACTGCACCGCATTCCCACTGGTGCCAGTGCGCTCTCTGGACTCACTGCACTGCATCCCCAGTGGTGCCAGTGCGCTCTCAGGACTCACTGCAGGGCATCCCCAGTGGTGCCAGTGCACTCTCTGGACTCACTGCACCGCATTCCCACTGGTGTCAGTGCACTCTGTGGACTCACTGCACTGCATCCCCAGTGGTGTCAGTGCACTCTCTGGACTCCCGGCACCGTATCCCCAGTGGTGCCAGTGCATTCGCTGGACTCACGGCACTGCATCCACAGTGGTGCCAGTGCACTCTCTGGACTCACTGAAGTGCATTCTCAGTGGAGCCAGTGCACTCTCTGGACTCACTGCACTGCATCCCCAGTGGTGCCAGTGCACTCTCTGGACTCACTGCAGTGCATCCCAAGTGGTGCCAATGCACTCTCTGGACTCACTGCAGTGCATCCCCAGTGGTGCCAGTACACTCACTGGACTCACTGCACTGCATCCCCAGTGGTGCCAGTGCAGTCTCTGCACTCACTGAAGTGCATCTCCAGTGGTGCCAGAGCACTCTCTGGACTCACTGCAGTGCATCCCAGTGGTGCCAGTGCACTCTCTGGACACTCTGCACTGCATCCCCACTGGTGCCAGTGCACTCTCTGGACTCACTGCACTGCATCCCCAGTGGTGCCAGTGCACTCTCTGGACTCACTGCACTGCATCTCCAATGGTGCCAGTGCACTCTCTGGACTCACTGCACTGCATCCCCAGTGGTGCCAATGCACTCTCTGGACTCACTGCTGTGCATCCCCAGTGGTGCCAGTACACTCACTGGACTGACTGAAGTGCATTCCCAGTGGTGACATTGAAGTCTTTGGACTCACTGCACTCCATCCCCACTGGTGCCTTTGCACTCCCTGGACTCACTGCACTGCTCCAGCCGCGGCAGCCGCTCCAGCCGCGGTAGCCCTCCAGCCGTGGCAGCCGCTCCACTCGGTAGCGGCTGGAGCGGCTGCCGCGGCTGGAGCGGCTGGAGCGGCTGCCGCGGCTGGAGCGGCTGCCGCGGATGGAGAGGCTGGCGCGGCTGGAGGGGCTGGAGCGGCTGCCGCGGCTGGAGCGGCTGGAGCGGCTGCCGCGGCTGGAGCGTCTGCCGCGGCTGGAGGGGCTACCGCGGGGTTGACTCGGCTGGAGCGGATGCCGAGGCTGGAACGGCACTCTCTGGACTCACTGAAATGCATTCTCAGTGGTGCCAGTGCACTCTCTGGACTCACTGCTCTGCATCCCCAGTGGTGCTAGTGCACTCTCTGGACTCACTGCAGTGCATCCCCAGTGGTGCCATTGCACTCTCTGGACTCACTGCACCGCATTCCCACTGGTGCCAGTGCGCTCTCTGGACTCACTGCACTGCATCCCCAGTGGTGCCAGTGCGCTCTCAGGACTCACTGCAGGGCATCCCCAGTGGTGCCAGTGCACTCTCTGGACTCACTGCACTGCATCCCCAGTCCTGCCAGTGCACTCTCTTGACTCACTGCAGTGCATCCCCAGTGGTGCCAGTACACTCACTGGACTGACTGAAGTGCATCCCCAGTGGTGTCAGTGCACTCACTGGAGTCACTGCACTGCATCCCCAGTGGTGCAAGTGCACTCCCTGGACTCACTGCACTGCATTCCCAGTGGTGACAGTGAAGTCTTTGGACTCACTGCACTCCATCCCCACTGGTGCCTTTGCACTCCCTGGACTCACTGCACTGCTCCAGCCGCGGCAGCCGCTCCAGCCGCGGTAGCCCTCCAGCCGTGGCAGCCGCTCCACTCGGTAGCGGCTGGAGCGGCTGCCGCGGTTGGAGCGGCTGGAGCGGCTGCCGCGGCTGGAGCGGCTGCCGCGGATGGAGAGGCTGGCGAGGCTGGAGGGGCTGGAGCGGCTGCCGCGGCTGGAGCGGCTGGAGCGGCTGCCGCGGCTGGAGCGTCTGCCGCGGCTGGAGGGCCTACCGCGGGGTTGACTCGGCTGGAGCGGATACCGAGGCTGGAACGGCACTCTCTGGACTCACTGAAATGCATTCTCAGTGGTGCCAGTGCACTCTCTGGACTCACTGCTCTGCATCCCCAGTGGTGCTAGTGCACTCTGGACTCACTGCAGTGCATCCCCAGTGGTGCCAGTGCACTCTCTGGACTCACTGCACCGCATCCCCAGTGTTGCCAGTGCACTCTCTGGACTCACTGCACTGCATCCCCAGTGGTGTCAGTGCACTCTCTGGACTCCCGGCACCGTATCCCCAGTGGTGCCAGTGCATTCGCTGGACTCACGGCACTGCATCCAAAGTGGTGCCAGTGCACTCTCTGGACTCACTGAAGTGCATTCTCAGTGGAGCCAGTGCACTCTCTGGACTCACTGCACTGCATCCCCAGTGGTGCCAGTGCACTCTCTGGACTCACTGCAGTGCATCCCAAGTGGTGCCAATGCACTCTCTGGACTCACTGCAGTGCATCCCCAGTGGTGCCAGTACACTCACTGGACTCACTGCACTGCATCCCCAGTGGTGCCAGTGCAGTCTCTGCACTCACTGAAGTGCATCTCCAGTGGTGCCAGAGCACTCTCTGGACTCACTGCAGTGCATCACCTGTGGTGCCAGTGCACTCTCTGGACACTCTGCACTGCATCCCCACTGGTGCCAGTGCACTCTCTGGACTCACTGCACTGCATCCCCAGTGGTGCCAGTGCACTCTCTGGACTCACTGCACTGCATCTCCAATGGTGCCAGTGCACTCTCTGGACTCACTGCAATGCATCCCCAGTGGTGCCAATGCACTCTCTGGACTCACTGCTGTGCATCCCCAGTGGTGCCAGTACACTCACTGGACTGACTGAAGTGCATTCCCAGTGGTGACATTGAAGTCTTTGGACTCACTGCACTCCATCCCCACTGGTGCCTTTGCACTCCCTGGACTCACTGCACTGCTCCAGCCGCGGCAGCCGCTCCAGCCGCGGTAGCCCTCCAGCCGTGGCAGCCGCTCCACTCGGTAGCGGCTGGAGCGGCTGCCGCGGCTGGAGCGGCTGCCGCGGCTGGAGCGGCTGCCGCGGATGGAGAGGCTGGCGCGGCTGGAGGGGCTGGAGCGGCTGCCGCGGCTGGAGCGGCTGGAGCGGCTGCCGCGGCTGGAGCGTCTGCCGCGGCTGGAGGGGCTACCGCGGGGTTGACTCGGCTGGAGCGGATGCCGAGGCTGGAACGGCACTCTCTGGACTCACTGAAATGCATTCTCAGTGGTGCCAGTGCACTCTCTGGACTCACTGCTCTGCATCCCCAGTGGTGCTAGTGCACTCTCTGGACTCACTGCAGTGCATCCCCAGTGGTGCCATTGCACTCTCTGGACTCACTGCACCGCATTCCCACTGGTGCCAGTGCTCTCTCTGGACTCACTGCACTGCATCCCCAGTGGTGCCAGTGCGCTCTCAGGACTCACTGCAGGGCATCCCCAGTGGTGCCAGTACACTCACTGGACTGACTGAAGTGCATCCCCAGTGGTGCCAGTGCACTCTCTGGACTCACAGCACTGCATGCCCAGTGGTGCCAGTGCACTCTCTGGACTCACTGCATTGCATCCTCAGTGGTGCCAGTGCACTCTCTGGACTCACTGCACTGCATCCCCAGTCCTGCCAGTGCACTCTCTGGACTCACTGCACTGCATCCCCAATGGTGCCAGTGCACTCTCTGGACTCACTGCACTGCTCCAGCCGCGGCAGCCTCTCCAGGCGCACCAGCCGCGGCATCCGCTCCAGCCTCGGCATCCGCTCCAGCCGCGTTAACCGCTCCAGCCGCGGTAGCTCCTCCAGCCGCGCCAGCCGCTCCAGCCGCGGCAGCCGCTCCAGCCGCTCCAGCCGCGGCATCCGCTCCAGCCGCTCCAGCCGCGGCAGCCGCTCCAACCGCGGCAGCCGCTCCAGTCGCGGCAGCCGCTCCAGCCGCTCCAGCCGCGGCAGCCGCTCCAGCCGCTACCGAGTGGAGCGGCTGCCACGGCTGGAGGGCTACCGCGGCTGGAGCGGCTGCCGCGGCTGGAGAGGCTGGCGCGGCTGGAGGGGCTGGAGCGGCTGCCGCGGCTGGAGCGGCTGGAGCGGCTGCCGCGGCTGGAGCGTCTGCCGCGGCTGGAGGGGCTACCGCGGGGTTGACTCGGCTGGAGCGGATGCCGAGGCTGGAACGGCACTCTCTGGACTCACTGAAATGCATTCTCAGTGGTGCCAGTGCACTCTCTGGACTCACTGCTCTGCATCCCCAGTGGTGCTAGTGCACTCTCTGGACTCACTGCAGTGCATCCCCAGTGGTGCCATTGCACTCTCTGGACTCACTGCACCGCATTCCCACTGGTGCCAGTGCGCTCTCTGGACTCACTGCACTGCATCCCCAGTGGTGCCAGTGCGCTCTCAGGACTCACTGCAGGGCATCCCCAGTGGTGCCAGTGCACTCTCTGGACTCACTGCACTGCATCCCCAGTCCTGCCAGTGCACTCTCTTGACTCACTGCAGTGCATCCCCAGTGGTGCCAGTACACTCACTGGACTGACTGAAGTGCATCCCCAGTGGTGTCAGTGCACTCACTGGAGTCACTGCACTGCATCCCCAGTGGTGCAAGTGCACTCCCTGGACTCACTGCACTGCATTCCCAGTGGTGACAGTGAAGTCTTTGGACTCACTGCACTCCATCCCCACTGGTGCCTTTGCACTCCCTGGACTCACTGCACTGCTCCAGCCGCGGCAGCCGCTCCAGCCGCGGTAGCCCTCCAGCCGTGGCAGCCGCTCCACTCGGTAGCGGCTGGAGCGGCTGCCGCGGTTGGAGCGGCTGGAGCGGCTGCCGCGGCTGGAGCGGCTGCCGCGGATGGAGAGGCTGGCGAGGCTGGAGGGGCTGGAGCGGCTGCCGCGGCTGGAGCGGCTGGAGCGGCTGCCGCGGCTGGAGCGTCTGCCGCGGCTGGAGGGCCTACCGCGGGGTTGACTCGGCTGGAGCGGATACCGAGGCTGGAACGGCACTCTCTGGACTCACTGAAATGCATTCTCAGTGGTGCCAGTGCACTCTCTGGACTCACTGCTCTGCATCCCCAGTGGTGCTAGTGCACTCTGGACTCACTGCAGTGCATCCCCAGTGGTGCCAGTGCACTCTCTGGACTCACTGCACCGCATTCCCACTGGTGTCAGTGCACTCTGTGGACTCACTGCACTGCATCCCCAGTGGTGTCAGTGCACTCTCTGGACTCCCGGCACCGTATCCCCAGTGGTGCCAGTGCATTCGCTGGACTCACGGCACTGCATCCACAGTGGTGCCAGTGCACTCTCTGGACTCACTGAAGTGCATTCTCAGTGGAGCCAGTGCACTCTCTGGACTCACTGCACTGCATCCCCAGTGGTGCCAGTGCACTCTCTGGACTCACTGCAGTGCATCCCAAGTGGTGCCAATGCACTCTCTGGACTCACTGCAGTGCATCCCCAGTGGTGCCAGTACACTCACTGGACTCACTGCACTGCATCCCCAGTGGTGCCAGTGCAGTCTCTGCACTCACTGAAGTGCATCTCCAGTGGTGCCAGAGCACTCTCTGGACTCACTGCAGTGCATCCCAGTGGTGCCAGTGCACTCTCTGGACTCACTGCACTGCATCCCCAGTGGTGCCAGTGCACTCTCTGGACTCACTGCACTGCATCTCCAATGGTGCCAGTGCACTCTCTGGACTCACTGCACTGCATCCCCAGTGGTGCCAATGCACTCTCTGGACTCACTGCTGTGCATCCCCAGTGGTGCCAGTACACTCACTGGACTGACTGAAGTGCATTCCCAGTGGTGACATTGAAGTCTTTGGACTCACTGCACTCCATCCCCACTGGTGCCTTTGCACTCCCTGGACTCACTGCACTGCTCCAGCCGCGGCAGCCGCTCCAGCCGCGGTAGCCCTCCAGCCGTGGCAGCCGCTCCACTCGGTAGCGGCTGGAGCGGCTGCCGCGGCTGGAGCGGCTGCCGCGGCTGGAGCGGCTGCCGCGGATGGAGAGGCTGGCGCGGCTGGAGGGGCTGGAGCGGCTGCCGCGGCTGGAGCGGCTGGAGCGGCTGCCGCGGCTGGAGCGTCTGCCGCGGCTGGAGGGGCTACCGCGGGGTTGACTCGGCTGGAGCGGATGCCGAGGCTGGAACGGCACTCTCTGGACTCACTGAAATGCATTCTCAGTGGTGCCAGTGCACTCTCTGGACTCACTGCTCTGCATCCCCAGTGGTGCTAGTGCACTCTCTGGACTCACTGCAGTGCATCCCCAGTGGTGCCATTGCACTCTCTGGACTCACTGCACCGCATTCCCACTGGTGCCAGTGCGCTCTCTGGACTCACTGCACTGCATCCCCAGTGGTGCCAGTGCGCTCTCAGGACTCACTGCAGGGCATCCCCAGTGGTGCCAGTGCACTCTCTGGACTCACTGCACTGCATCCCCAGTCCTGCCAGTGCACTCTCTTGACTCACTGCAGTGCATCCCCAGTGGTGCCAGTACACTCACTGGACTGACTGAAGTGCATCCCCAGTGGTGTCAGTGCACTCACTGGAGTCACTGCACTGCATCCCCAGTGGTGCAAGTGCACTCCCTGGACTCACTGCACTGCATTCCCAGTGGTGACAGTGAAGTCTTTGGACTCACTGCACTCCATCCCCACTGGTGCCTTTGCACTCCCTGGACTCACTGCACTGCTCCAGCCGCGGCAGCCGCTCCAGCCGCGGTAGCCCTCCAGCCGTGGCAGCCGCTCCACTCGGTAGCGGCTGGAGCGGCTGCCGCGGTTGGAGCGGCTGGAGCGGCTGCCGCGGCTGGAGCGGCTGCCGCGGATGGAGAGGCTGGCGAGGCTGGAGGGGCTGGAGCGGCTGCCGCGGCTGGAGCGGCTGGAGCGGCTGCCGCGGCTGGAGTGTCTGCCGCGGCTGGAGGGCCTACCGCGGGGTTGACTCGGCTGGAGCGGATACCGAGGCTGGAACGGCACTCTCTGGACTCACTGAAATGCATTCTCAGTGGTGCCAGTGCACTCTCTGGACTCACTGCTCTGCATCCCCAGTGGTGCTAGTGCACTCTGGACTCACTGCAGTGCATCCCCAGTGGTGCCAGTGCACTCTCTGGACTCACTGCACCGCATTCCCACTGGTGTCAGTGCACTCTGTGGACTCACTGCACTGCATCCCCAGTGGTGTCAGTGCACTCTCTGGACTCCCGGCACCGTATCCCCAGTGGTGCCAGTGCATTCGCTGGACTCACGGCACTGCATCCACAGTGGTGCCAGTGCACTCTCTGGACTCACTGAAGTGCATTCTCAGTGGAGCCAGTGCACTCTCTGGACTCACTGCACTGCATCCCCAGTGGTGCCAGTGCACTCTCTGGACTCACTGCAGTGCATCCCAAGTGGTGCCAATGCACTCTCTGGACTCACTGCAGTGCATCCCCAGTGGTGCCAGTACACTCACTGGACTCACTGCACTGCATCCCCAGTGGTGCCAGTGCAGTCTCTGCACTCACTGAAGTGCATCTCCAGTGGTGCCAGAGCACTCTCTGGACTCACTGCAGTGCATCCCAGTGGTGCCAGTGCACTCTCTGGACACTCTGCACTGCATCCCCACTGGTGCCAGTGCACTCTCTGGACTCACTGCACTGCATCCCCAGTGGTGCCAGTGCACTCTCTGGACTCACTGCACTGCATCTCCAATGGTGCCAGTGCACTCTCTGGACTCACTGCACTGCATCCCCAGTGGTGCCAATGCACTCTCTGGACTCACTGCTGTGCATCCCCAGTGGTGCCAGTACACTCACTGGACTGACTGAAGTGCATTCCCAGTGGTGACATTGAAGTCTTTGGACTCACTGCACTCCATCCCCACTGGTGCCTTTGCACTCCCTGGACTCACTGCACTGCTCCAGCCGCGGCAGCCGCTCCAGCCGCGGTAGCCCTCCAGCCGTGGCAGCCGCTCCACTCGGTAGCGGCTGGAGCGGCTGCCGCGGCTGGAGCGGCTGGAGCGGCTGCCGCGGCTGGAGCGGCTGCCGCGGATGGAGAGGCTGGCGCGGCTGGAGGGGCTGGAGCGGCTGCCGCGGCTGGAGCGGCTGGAGCGGCTGCCGCGGCTGGAGCGTCTGCCGCGGCTGGAGGGGCTACCGCGGGGTTGACTCGGCTGGAGCGGATGCCGAGGCTGGAACGGCACTCTCTGGACTCACTGAAATGCATTCTCAGTGGTGCCAGTGCACTCTCTGGACTCACTGCTCTGCATCCCCAGTGGTGCTAGTGCACTCTCTGGACTCACTGCAGTGCATCCCCAGTGGTGCCATTGCACTCTCTGGACTCACTGCACCGCATTCCCACTGGTGCCAGTGCGCTCTCTGGACTCACTGCACTGCATCCCCAGTGGTGCCAGTGCGCTCTCAGGACTCACTGCAGGGCATCCCCAGTGGTGCCAGTGCACTCTCTGGACTCACTGCACTGCATCCCCAGTCCTGCCAGTGCACTCTCTTGACTCACTGCAGTGCATCCCCAGTGGTGCCAGTACACTCACTGGACTGACTGAAGTGCATCCCCAGTGGTGTCAGTGCACTCACTGGAGTCACTGCACTGCATCCCCAGTGGTGCAAGTGCACTCCCTGGACTCACTGCACTGCATTCCCAGTGGTGACAGTGAAGTCTTTGGACTCACTGCACTCCATCCCCACTGGTGCCTTTGCACTCCCTGGACTCACTGCACTGCTCCAGCCGCGGCAGCCGCTCCAGCCGCGGTAGCCCTCCAGCCGTGGCAGCCGCTCCACTCGGTAGCGGCTGGAGCGGCTGCCGCGGTTGGAGCGGCTGGAGCGGCTGCCGCGGCTGGAGCGGCTGCCGCGGATGGAGAGGCTGGCGAGGCTGGAGGGGCTGGAGCGGCTGCCGCGGCTGGAGCGGCTGGAGCGGCTGCCGCGGCTGGAGCGTCTGCCGCGGCTGGAGGGCCTACCGCGGGGTTGACTCGGCTGGAGCGGATACCGAGGCTGGAACGGCACTCTCTGGACTCACTGAAATGCATTCTCAGTGGTGCCAGTGCACTCTCTGGACTCACTGCTCTGCATCCCCAGTGGTGCTAGTGCACTCTGGACTCACTGCAGTGCATCCCCAGTGGTGCCAGTGCACTCTCTGGACTCACTGCACCGCATTCCCACTGGTGTCAGTGCACTCTGTGGACTCACTGCACTGCATCCCCAGTGGTGTCAGTGCACTCTCTGGACTCCCGGCACCGTATCCCCAGTGGTGCCAGTGCATTCGCTGGACTCACGGCACTGCATCCACAGTGGTGCCAGTGCACTCTCTGGACTCACTGAAGTGCATTCTCAGTGGAGCCAGTGCACTCTCTGGACTCACTGCACTGCATCCCCAGTGGTGCCAGTGCACTCTCTGGACTCACTGCAGTGCATCCCAAGTGGTGCCAATGCACTCTCTGGACTCACTGCAGTGCATCCCCAGTGGTGCCAGTACACTCACTGGACTCACTGCACTGCATCCCCAGTGGTGCCAGTGCAGTCTCTGCACTCACTGAAGTGCATCTCCAGTGGTGCCAGAGCACTCTCTGGACTCACTGCAGTGCATCACCTGTGGTGCCAGTGCACTCTCTGGACACTCTGCACTGCATCCCCACTGGTGCCAGTGCACTCTCTGGACTCACTGCACTGCATCCCCAGTGGTGCCAGTGCACTCTCTGGACTCACTGCACTGCATCTCCAATGGTGCCAGTGCACTCTCTGGACTCACTGCACTGCATCCCCAGTGGTGCCAATGCACTCTCTGGACTCACTGCTGTGCATCCCCAGTGGTGCCAGTACACTCACTGGACTGACTGAAGTGCATTCCCAGTGGTGACATTGAAGTCTTTGGACTCACTGCACTCCATCCCCACTGGTGCCTTTGCACTCCCTGGACTCACTGCACTGCTCCAGCCGCGGCAGCCGCTCCAGCCGCGGTAGCCCTCCAGCCGTGGCAGCCGCTCCACTCGGTAGCGGCTGGAGCGGCTGCCGCGGCTGGAGCGGCTGCCGCGGCTGGAGCGGCTGCCGCGGATGGAGAGGCTGGCGCGGCTGGAGGGGCTGGAGCGGCTGCCGCGGCTGGAGCGGCTGGAGCGGCTGCCGCGGCTGGAGCGTCTGCCGCGGCTGGAGGGGCTACCGCGGGGTTGACTCGGCTGGAGCGGATGCCGAGGCTGGAACGGCACTCTCTGGACTCACTGAAATGCATTCTCAGTGGTGCCAGTGCACTCTCTGGACTCACTGCTCTGCATCCCCAGTGGTGCTAGTGCACTCTCTGGACTCACTGCAGTGCATCCCCAGTGGTGCCATTGCACTCTCTGGACTCACTGCACCGCATTCCCACTGGTGCCAGTGCTCTCTCTGGACTCACTGCACTGCATCCCCAGTGGTGCCAGTGCGCTCTCAGGACTCACTGCAGGGCATCCCCAGTGGTGCCAGTACACTCACTGGACTGACTGAAGTGCATCCCCAGTGGTGCCAGTGCACTCTCTGGACTCACAGCACTGCATGCCCAGTGGTGCCAGTGCACTCTCTGGACTCACTGCATTGCATCCTCAGTGGTGCCAGTGCACTCTCTGGACTCACTGCACTGCATCCCCAGTCCTGCCAGTGCACTCTCTGGACTCACTGCACTGCATCCCCAATGGTGCCAGTGCACTCTCTGGACTCACTGCACTGCTCCAGCCGCGGCAGCCTCTCCAGGCGCACCAGCCGCGGCATCCGCTCCAGCCTCGGCATCCGCTCCAGCCGCGTTAACCGCTCCAGCCGCGGTAGCTCCTCCAGCCGCGCCAGCCGCTCCAGCCGCGGCAGCCGCTCCAGCCGCTCCAGCCGCGGCATCCGCTCCAGCCGCTCCAGCCGCGGCAGCCGCTCCAACCGCGGCAGCCGCTCCAGTCGCGGCAGCCGCGGCAGCCGCTCCAGCCGCGGCAGCCGCTCCAGCCGCTACCGAGTGGAGCGGCTGCCACGGCTGGAGGGCTACCGCGGCTGGAGCGGCTGCCGCGGCTGGAGAGGCTGGCGCGGCTGGAGGGGCTGGAGCGGCTGCCGCGGCTGGAGCGGCTGGAGCGGCTGCCGCGGCTGGAGCGTCTGCCGCGGCTGGAGGGGCTACCGCGGGGTTGACTCGGCTGGAGCGGATGCCGAGGCTGGAACGGCACTCTCTGGACTCACTGAAATGCATTCTCAGTGGTGCCAGTGCACTCTCTGGACTCACTGCTCTGCATCCCCAGTGGTGCTAGTGCACTCTCTGGACTCACTGCAGTGCATCCCCAGTGGTGCCATTGCACTCTCTGGACTCACTGCACCGCATTCCCACGGGTGCCAGTGCGCTCTCTGGACTCACTGCACTGCATCCCCAGTGGTGCCAGTGCGCTCTCAGGACTCACTGCAGGGCATCCCCAGTGGTGCCAGTGCACTCTCTGGACTCACTGCACTGCATCCCCAGTCCTGCCAGTGCACTCTCTTGACTCACTGCAGTGCATCCCCAGTGGTGCCAGTACACTCACTGGACTGACTGAAGTGCATCCCCAGTGGTGTCAGTGCACTCACTGGAGTCACTGCACTGCATCCCCAGTGGTGCAAGTGCACTCCCTGGACTCACTGCACTGCATTCCCAGTGGTGACAGTGAAGTCTTTGGACTCACTGCACTCCATCCCCACTGGTGCCTTTGCACTCCCTGGACTCACTGCACTGCTCCAGCCGCGGCAGCCGCTCCAGCCGCGGTAGCCCTCCAGCCGTGGCAGCCGCTCCACTCGGTAGCGGCTGGAGCGGCTGCCGCGGTTGGAGCGGCTGGAGCGGCTGCCGCGGCTGGAGCGGCTGCCGCGGATGGAGAGGCTGGCGAGGCTGGAGGGGCTGGAGCGGCTGCCGCGGCTGGAGCGGCTGGAGCGGCTGCCGCGGCTGGAGCGTCTGCCGCGGCTGGAGGGCCTACCGCGGGGTTGACTCGGCTGGAGCGGATACCGAGGCTGGAACGGCACTCTCTGGACTCACTGAAATGCATTCTCAGTGGTGCCAGTGCACTCTCTGGACTCACTGCTCTGCATCCCCAGTGGTGCTAGTGCACTCTGGACTCACTGCAGTGCATCCCCAGTGGTGCCAGTGCACTCTCTGGACTCACTGCACCGCATTCCCACTGGTGTCAGTGCACTCTGTGGACTCACTGCACTGCATCCCCAGTGGTGTCAGTGCACTCTCTGGACTCCCGGCACCGTATCCCCAGTGGTGCCAGTGCATTCGCTGGACTCACGGCACTGCATCCACAGTGGTGCCAGTGCACTCTCTGGACTCACTGAAGTGCATTCTCAGTGGAGCCAGTGCACTCTCTGGACTCACTGCACTGCATCCCCAGTGGTGCCAGTGCACTCTCTGGACTCACTGCAGTGCATCCCAAGTGGTGCCAATGCACTCTCTGGACTCACTGCAGTGCATCCCCAGTGGTGCCAGTACACTCACTGGACTCACTGCACTGCATCCCCAGTGGTGCCAGTGCAGTCTCTGCACTCACTGAAGTGCATCTCCAGTGGTGCCAGAGCACTCTCTGGACTCACTGCAGTGCATCCCAGTGGTGCCAGTGCACTCTCTGGACACTCTGCACTGCATCCCCACTGGTGCCAGTGCACTCTCTGGACTCATTGCACTGCATCCCCAGTGGTGCCAGTGCACTCTCTGGACTCACTGCACTGCATCTCCAATGGTGCCAGTGCACTCTCTGGACTCACTGCACTGCATCCCCAGTGGTGCCAATGCACTCTCTGGACTCACTGCTGTGCATCCCCAGTGGTGCCAGTACACTCACTGGACTGACTGAAGTGCATTCCCAGTGGTGACATTGAAGTCTTTGGACTCACTGCACTCCATCCCCACTGGTGCCTTTGCACTCCCTGGACTCACTGCACTGCTCCAGCCGCGGCAGCCGCTCCAGCCGCGGTAGCCCTCCAGCCGTGGCAGCCGCTCCACTCGGTAGCGGCTGGAGCGGCTGCCGCGGCTGGAGCGGCTGGAGCGGCTGCCGCGGCTGGAGCGGCTGCCGCGGATGGAGAGGCTGGCGCGGCTGGAGGGGCTGGAGCGGCTGCCGCGGCTGGAGCGGCTGGAGCGGCTGCCGCGGCTGGAGCGTCTGCCGCGGCTGGAGGGGCTACCGCGGGGTTGACTCGGCTGGAGCGGATGCCGAGGCTGGAACGGCACTCTCTGGACTCACTGAAATGCATTCTCAGTGGTGCCAGTGCACTCTCTGGACTCACTGCTCTGCATCCCCAGTGGTGCTAGTGCACTCTCTGGACTCACTGCAGTGCATCCCCAGTGGTGCCATTGCACTCTCTGGACTCACTGCACCGCATTCCCACTGGTGCCAGTGCGCTCTCTGGACTCACTGCACTGCATCCCCAGTGGTGCCAGTGCGCTCTCAGGACTCACTGCAGGGCATCCCCAGTGGTGCCAGTGCACTCTCTGGACTCACTGCACTGCATCCCCAGTCCTGCCAGTGCACTCTCTTGACTCACTGCAGTGCATCCCCAGTGGTGCCAGTACACTCACTGGACTGACTGAAGTGCATCCCCAGTGGTGTCAGTGCACTCACTGGAGTCACTGCACTGCATCCCCAGTGGTGCCAGTGCACTCTCTGGACTCACTGCTCTGCATCCCCAGTGGTGCTAGTGCACTCTGGACTCACTGCAGTGCATCCCCAGTGGTGCCAGTGCACTCTCTGGACTCACTGCACCGCATTCCCACTGGTGTCAGTGCACTCTGTGGACTCACTGCACTGCATCCCCAGTGGTGTCAGTGCACTCTCTGGACTCCCGGCACCGTATCCCCAGTGGTGCCAGTGCATTCGCTGGACTCACGGCACTGCATCCCCAGTGGTGCCAGTGCACTCTCTGGACTCACTGCAGTGCATCCCAAGTGGTGCCAATGCACTCTCTGGACTCACTGCAGTGCATCCCCAGTGGTGCCAGTACACTCACTGGACTCACTGCACTGCATCCCCAGTGGTGCCAGTGCAGTCTCTGCACTCACTGAAGTGCATCTCCAGTGGTGCCAGAGCACTCTCTGGACTCACTGCAGTGCATCCCAGTGGTGCCAGTGCACTCTCTGGACACTCTGCACTGCATCCCCACTGGTGCCAGTGCACTCTCTGGACTCACTGCACTGCATCCCCAGTGGTGCCAGTGCACTCTCTGGACTCACTGCACTGCATCTCCAATGGTGCCAGTGCACTCTCTGGACTCACTGCACTGCATCCCCAGTGGTGCCAATGCACTCTCTGGACTCACTGCTGTGCATCCCCAGTGGTGCCAGTACACTCACTGGACTGACTGAAGTGCATTCCCAGTGGTGACATTGAAGTCTTTGGACTCACTGCACTCCATCCCCACTGGTGCCTTTGCACTCCCTGGACTCACTGCACTGCTCCAGCCGCGGCAGCCGCTCCAGCCGCGGTAGCCCTCCAGCCGTGGCAGCCGCTCCACTCGGTAGCGGCTGGAGCGGCTGCCGCGGTTGGAGCGGCTGGAGCGGCTGCCGCGGCTGGAGCGGCTGCCGCGGATGGAGAGGCTGGCGCGGCTGGAGGGGCTGGAGCGGCTGCCGCGGCTGGAGCGGCTGGAGCGGCTGCCGCGGCTGGAGCGTCTGCCGCGGCTGGAGGGGCTACCGCGGGGTTGACTCGGCTGGAGCGGATGCCGAGGCTGGAACGGCACTCTCTGGACTCACTGAAATGCATTCTCAGTGGTGCCAGTGCACTCTCTGCACTCACTGCTCTGCATCCCCAGTGGTGCTAGTGCACTCTCTGGACTCACTGCAGTGCATCCCCAGTGGTGCCATTGCACTCTCTGGACTCACTGCACCGCATTCCCACTGGTGCCAGTGCGCTCTCTGGACTCACTGCACTGCATCCCCAGTGGTGCCAGTGCGCTCTCAGGACTCACTGCAGGGCATCCCCAGTGGTGCCAGTGCACTCTCTGGACTCACTGCACTGCATCCCCAGTCCTGCCAGTGCACTCTCTTGACTCACTGCAGTGCATCCCCAGTGGTGCCAGTACACTCACTGGACTGACTGAAGTGCATCCCCAGTGGTGCCAGTGCACTCACTGGAGTCACTGCACTGCATCCCCAGTGGTGCAAGTGCACTCCCTGGACTCACTGCATTGCATCCTCAGTGGTGCCAGTGCACTCTCTGGACTCACTGCACTGCATCCCCAGTCCTGCCAGTGCACTCTCTGGACTCACTGCACTGCATCCCCAATGGTGCCAGTGCACTCTCTGGACTCACTGCACTGCTCCAGCCGCGGCAGCCTCTCCAGGCGCACCAGCCGCGGCATCCGCTCCAGCCTCGGCATCCGCTCCAGCCGCGTTAACCGCTCCAGCCGCGGTAGCTCCTCCAGCCGCGCCAGCCGCTCCAGCCGCGGCAGCCGCTCCAGCCGCTCCAGCCGCGGCATCCGCTCCAGCCGCTCCAGCCGCGGCAGCCGCTCCAACCGCGGCAGCCGCTCCAGTCGCGGCAGCCGCTCCAGCCGCTCCAGCCGCGGCAGCCGCTCCAGCCGCTACCGAGTGGAGCGGCTGCCACGGCTGGAGGGCTACCGCGGCTGGAGCGGCTGCCGCGGCTGGAGAGGCTGGCGCGGCTGGAGGGGCTGGAGCGGCTGCCGCGGCTGGAGCGGCTGGAGCGGCTGCCGCGGCTGGAGCGTCTGCCGCGGCTGGAGGGGCTACCGCGGGGTTGACTCGGCTGGAGCGGATGCCGAGGCTGGAACGGCACTCTCTGGACTCACTGAAATGCATTCTCAGTGGTGCCAGTGCACTCTCAGGACTCACTGCAGGGCATCCCCAGTGGTGCCAGTGCACTCTCTGGACTCACTGCACTGCATCCCCAGTCCTGCCAGTGCACTCACTGGAGTCACTGCACTGCATCCCCAGTGGTGCAAGTGCACTCCCTGGACTCACTGCACTGCATTCCCAGTGGTGACAGTGAAGTCTTTGGACTCACTGCACTCCATCCCCACTGGTGCCTTTGCACTCCCTGGACTCACTGCACTGCTCCAGCCGCGGCAGCCGCTCCAGCCGCGGTAGCCCTCCAGCCGTGGCAGCCGCTCCACTCGGTAGCGGCTGGAGCGGCTGCCGCGGCTGGAGCGGCTGGAGCGGCTGCCGCGGCTGGAGCGGCTGCCGCGGATGGAGAGGCTGGCGCGGCTGGAGGGGCTGGAGCGGCTGCCGCGGCTGGAGCGGCTGGAGCGGCTGCCGCGGCTGGAGCGTCTGCCGCGGCTGGAGGGGCTACCGCGGGGTTGACTCGGCTGGAGCGGATGCCGAGGCTGGAACGGCACTCTCTGGACTCACTGAAATGCATTCTCAGTGGTGCCAGTGCACTCTCTGGACTCACTGCTCTGCATCCCCAGTGGTGCTAGTGCACTCTCTGGACTCACTGCAGTGCATCCCCAGTGGTGCCATTGCACTCTCTGGACTCACTGCACCGCATTCCCACTGGTGCCAGTGCGCTCTCTGGACTCACTGCACTGCATCCCCAGTGGTGCCAGTGCGCTCTCAGGACTCACTGCAGGGCATCCCCAGTGGTGCCAGTGCACTCTCTGGACTCACTGCACTGCATCCCCAGTCCTGCCAGTGCACTCTCTTGACTCACTGCAGTGCATCCCCAGTGGTGCCAGTACACTCACTGGACTGACTGAAGTGCATCCCCAGTGGTGTCAGTGCACTCACTGGAGTCACTGCACTGCATCCCCAGTGGTGCAAGTGCACTCCCTGGACTCACTGCACTGCATTCCCAGTGGTGACAGTGAAGTCTTTGGACTCACTGCACTCCATCCCCACTGGTGCCTTTGCACTCCCTGGACTCACTGCACTGCTCCAGCCGCGGCAGCCGCTCCAGCCGCGGTAGCCCTCCAGCCGTGGCAGCCGCTCCACTCGGTAGCGGCTGGAGCGGCTGCCGCGGTTGGAGCGGCTGGAGCGGCTGCCGCGGCTGGAGCGGCTGCCGCGGATGGAGAGGCTGGCGAGGCTGGAGGGGCTGGAGCGGCTGCCGCGGCTGGAGCGGCTGGAGCGGCTGCCGCGGCTGGAGCGTCTGCCGCGGCTGGAGGGCCTACCGCGGGGTTGACTCGGCTGGAGCGGATACCGAGGCTGGAACGGCACTCTCTGGACTCACTGAAATGCATTCTCAGTGGTGCCAGTGCACTCTCTGGACTCACTGCTCTGCATCCCCAGTGGTGCTAGTGCACTCTGGACTCACTGCAGTGCATCCCCAGTGGTGCCAGTGCACTCTCTGGACTCACTGCACCGCATTCCCACTGGTGTCAGTGCACTCTGTGGACTCACTGCACTGCATCCCCAGTGGTGTCAGTGCACTCTCTGGACTCCCGGCACCGTATCCCCAGTGGTGCCAGTGCATTCGCTGGACTCACGGCACTGCATCCACAGTGGTGCCAGTGCACTCTCTGGACTCACTGAAGTGCATTCTCAGTGGTGCCAGTGCACTCTCTGGACTCACTGCAGTGCATCCCAAGTGGTGCCAATGCACTCTCTGGACTCACTGCAGTGCATCCCCAGTGGTGCCAGTACACTCACTGGACTCACTGCACTGCATCCCCAGTGGTGCCAGTGCAGTCTCTGCACTCACTGAAGTGCATCTCCAGTGGTGCCAGAGCACTCTCTGGACTCACTGCAGTGCATCACCTGTGGTGCCAGTGCACTCTCTGGACACTCTGCACTGCATCCCCACTGGTGCCAGTGCACTCTCTGGACTCACTGCACTGCATCCCCAGTGGTGCCAGTGCACTCTCTGGACTCACTGCACTGCATCTCCAATGGTGCCAGTGCACTCTCTGGACTCACTGCACTGCATCCCCAGTGGTGCCAATGCACTCTCTGGACTCACTGCTGTGCATCCCCAGTGGTGCCAGTACACTCACTGGACTGACTGAAGTGCATTCCCAGTGGTGACATTGAAGTCTTTGGACTCACTGCACTCCATCCCCACTGGTGCCTTTGCACTCCCTGGACTCACTGCACTGCTCCAGCCGCGGCAGCCGCTCCAGCCGCGGTAGCCCTCCAGCCGTGGCAGCCGCTCCACTCGGTAGCGGCTGGAGCGGCTGCCGCGGCTGGAGCGGCTGCCGCGGCTGGAGCGGCTGCCGCGGATGGAGAGGCTGGCGCGGCTGGAGGGGCTGGAGCGGCTGCCGCGGCTGGAGCGGCTGGAGCGGCTGCCGCGGCTGGAGCGTCTGCCGCGGCTGGAGGGGCTACCGCGGGGTTGACTCGGCTGGAGCGGATGCCGAGGCTGGAACGGCACTCTCTGGACTCACTGAAATGCATTCTCAGTGGTGCCAGTGCACTCTCTGGACTCACTGCTCTGCATCCCCAGTGGTGCTAGTGCACTCTCTGGACTCACTGCAGTGCATCCCCAGTGGTGCCATTGCACTCTCTGGACTCACTGCACCGCATTCCCACTGGTGCCAGTGCGCTCTCTGGACTCACTGCACTGCATCCCCAGTGGTGCCAGTGCGCTCTCAGGACTCACTGCAGGGCATCCCCAGTGGTGCCAGTGCACTCTCTGGACTCACTGCACTGCATCCCCAGTCCTGCCAGTGCACTCTCTTGACTCACTGCAGTGCATCCCCAGTGGTGCCAGTACACTCACTGGACTGACTGAAGTGCATCCCCAGTGGTGCCAGTGCACTCTCTGGACTCACAGCACTGCATGCCCAGTGGTGCCAGTGCACTCTCTGGACTCACTGCATTGCATCCTCAGTGGTGCCAGTGCACTCTCTGGACTCACTGCACTGCATCCCCAGTCCTGCCAGTGCACTCTCTGGACTCACTGCACTGCATCCCCAATGGTGCCAGTGCACTCTCTGGACTCACTGCACTGCTCCAGCCGCGGCAGCCTCTCCAGGCGCACCAGCCGCGGCATCCGCTCCAGCCTCGGCATCCGCTCCAGCCGCGTTAACCGCTCCAGCCGCGGTAGCTCCTCCAGCCGCGCCAGCCGCTCCAGCCGCGGCAGCCGCTCCAGCCGCTCCAGCCGCGGCATCCGCTCCAGCCGCTCCAGCCGCGGCAGCCGCTCCAACCGCGGCAGCCGCTCCAGTCGCGGCAGCCGCTCCAGCCGCTCCAGCCGCGGCAGCCGCTCCAGCCGCTACCGAGTGGAGCGGCTGCCACGGCTGGAGGGCTACCGCGGCTGGAGCGGCTGCCGCGGCTGGAGAGGCTGGCGCGGCTGGAGGGGCTGGAGCGGCTGCCGCGGCTGGAGCGGCTGGAGCGGCTGCCGCGGCTGGAGCGTCTGCCGCGGCTGGAGGGGCTACCGCGGGGTTGACTCGGCTGGAGCGGATGCCGAGGCTGGAACGGCACTCTCTGGACTCACTGAAATGCATTCTCAGTGGTGCCAGTGCACTCTCAGGACTCACTGCAGGGCATCCCCAGTGGTGCCAGTGCACTCTCTGGACTCACTGCACTGCATCCCCAGTCCTGCCAGTGCACTCTCTTGACTCACTGCAGTGCATCCCCAGTGGTGCCAGTACACTCACTGGACTGACTGAAGTGCATCCCCAGTGGTGTCAGTGCACTCACTGGAGTCACTGCACTGCATCCCCAGTGGTGCAAGTGCACTCCCTGGACTCACTGCACTGCATTCCCAGTGGTGACAGTGAAGTCTTTGGACTCACTGCACTCCATCCCCACTGGTGCCTTTGCACTCCCTGGACTCACTGCACTGCTCCAGCCGCGGCAGCCGCTCCAGCCGCGGTAGCCCTCCAGCCGTGGCAGCCGCTCCACTCGGTAGCGGCTGGAGCGGCTGCCGCGGTTGGAGCGGCTGGAGCGGCTGCCGCGGCTGGAGCGGCTGCCGCGGATGGAGAGGCTGGCGAGGCTGGAGGGGCTGGAGCGGCTGCCGCGGCTGGAGCGGCTGGAGCGGCTGCCGCGGCTGGAGCGTCTGCCGCGGCTGGAGGGCCTACCGCGGGGTTGACTCGGCTGGAGCGGATGCCGAGGCTGGAACGGCACTCTCTGGACTCACTGAAATGCATTCTCAGTGGTGCCAGTGCACTCTCTGGACTCACTGCTCTGCATCCCCAGTGGTGCTAGTGCACTCTGGACTCACTGCAGTGCATCCCCAGTGGTGCCAGTGCACTCTCTGGACTCACTGCACCGCATTCCCACTGGTGTCAGTGCACTCTGTGGACTCACTGCACTGCATCCCCAGTGGTGTCAGTGCACTCTCTGGACTCCCGGCACCGTATCCCCAGTGGTGCCAGTGCATTCGCTGGACTCACGGCACTGCATCCACAGTGGTGCCAGTGCACTCTCTGGACTCACTGAAGTGCATTCTCAGTGGAGCCAGTGCACTCTCTGGACTGACTGAAGTGCATCCCCAGTGGTGCCAGTGCACTCTCTGGACTCACTGCAGTGCATCCCAAGTGGTGCCAATGCACTCTCTGGACTCACTGCAGTGCATCCCCAGTGGTGCCAGTACACTCACTGGACTCACTGCACTGCATCCCCAGTGGTGCCAGTGCAGTCTCTGCACTCACTGAAGTGCATCTCCAGTGGTGCCAGAGCACTCTCTGGACTCACTGCAGTGCATCACCTGTGGTGCCAGTGCACTCTCTGGACACTCTGCACTGCATCCCCACTGGTGCCAGTGCACTCTCTGGACTCACTGCACTGCATCCCCAGTGGTGCCAGTGCACTCTCTGGACTCACTGCACTGCATCTCCAATGGTGCCAGTGCACTCTCTGGACTCACTGCACTGCATCCCCAGTGGTGCCAATGCACTCTCTGGACTCACTGCTGTGCATCCCCAGTGGTGCCAGTACACTCACTGGACTGACTGAAGTGCATTCCCAGTGGTGACATTGAAGTCTTTGGACTCACTGCACTCCATCCCCACTGGTGCCTTTGCACTCCCTGGACTCACTGCACTGCTCCAGCCGCGGCAGCCGCTCCAGCCGCGGTAGCCCTCCAGCCGTGGCAGCCGCTCCACTCGGTAGCGGCTGGAGCGGCTGCCGCGGCTGGAGCGGCTGCCGCGGCTGGAGCGGCTGCCGCGGATGGAGAGGCTGGCGCGGCTGGAGGGGCTGGAGCGGCTGCCGCGGCTGGAGCGGCTGGAGCGGCTGCCGCGGCTGGAGCGTCTGCCGCGACTGGAGGGGCTACCGCGGGGTTGACTCGGCTGGAGCGGATGCCGAGGCTGGAACGGCACTCTCTGGACTCACTGAAATGCATTCTCAGTGGTGCCAGTGCACTCTCTGGACTCACTGCTCTGCATCCCCAGTGGTGCTAGTGCACTCTCTGGACTCACTGCAGTGCATCCCCAGTGGTGCCATTGCACTCTCTGGACTCACTGCACCGCATTCCCACTGGTGCCAGTGCTCTCTCTGGACTCACTGCACTGCATCCCCAGTGGTGCCAGTGCGCTCTCAGGACTCACTGCAGGGCATCCCCAGTGGTGCCAGTACACTCACTGGACTGACTGAAGTGCATCCCCAGTGGTGCCAGTGCACTCTCTGGACTCACAGCACTGCATGCCCAGTGGTGCCAGTGCACTCTCTGGACTCACTGCATTGCATCCTCAGTGGTGCCAGTGCACTCTCTGGACTCACTGCACTGCATCCCCAGTCCTGCCAGTGCACTCTCTGGACTCACTGCACTGCATCCCCAATGGTGCCAGTGCACTCTCTGGACTCACTGCACTGCTCCAGCCGCGGCAGCCTCTCCAGGCGCACCAGCCGCGGCATCCGCTCCAGCCTCGGCATCCGCTCCAGCCGCGTTAACCGCTCCAGCCGCGGTAGCTCCTCCAGCCGCGCCAGCCGCTCCAGCCGCGGCAGCCGCTCCAGCCGCTCCAGCCGCGGCATCCGCTCCAGCCGCTCCAGCCGCGGCAGCCGCTCCAACCGCGGCAGCCGCTCCAGTCGCGGCAGCCGCTCCAGCCGCTCCAGCCGCGGCAGCCGCTCCAGCCGCTACCGAGTGGAGCGGCTGCCACGGCTGGAGGGCTACCGCGGCTGGAGCGGCTGCCGCGGCTGGAGAGGCTGGCGCGGCTGGAGGGGCTGGAGCGGCTGCCGCGGCTGGAGCGGCTGGAGCGGCTGCCGCGGCTGGAGCGTCTGCCGCGGCTGGAGGGGCTACCGCGGGGTTGACTCGGCTGGAGCGGATGCCGAGGCTGGAACGGCACTCTCTGGACTCACTGAAATGCATTCTCAGTGGTGCCAGTGCACTCTCTGGACTCACTGCTCTGCATCCCCAGTGGTGCTAGTGCACTCTCTGGACTCACTGCAGTGCATCCCCAGTGGTGCCATTGCACTCTCTGGACTCACTGCACCGCATTCCCACTGGTGCCAGTGCGCTCTCTGGACTCACTGCACTGCATCCCCAGTGGTGCCAGTGCGCTCTCAGGACTCACTGCAGGGCATCCCCAGTGGTGCCAGTGCACTCTCTGGACTCACTGCACTGCATCCCCAGTCCTGCCAGTGCACTCTCTTGACTCACTGCAGTGCATCCCCAGTGGTGCCAGTACACTCACTGGACTGACTGAAGTGCATCCCCAGTGGTGTCAGTGCACTCACTGGAGTCACTGCACTGCATCCCCAGTGGTGCAAGTGCACTCCCTGGACTCACTGCACTGCATTCCCAGTGGTGACAGTGAAGTCTTTGGACTCACTGCACTCCATCCCCACTGGTGCCTTTGCACTCCCTGGACTCACTGCACTGCTCCAGCCGCGGCAGCCGCTCCAGCCGCGGTAGCCCTCCAGCCGTGGCAGCCGCTCCACTCGGTAGCGGCTGGAGCGGCTGCCGCGGTTGGAGCGGCTGGAGCGGCTGCCGCGGCTGGAGCGGCTGCCGCGGATGGAGAGGCTGGCGAGGCTGGAGGGGCTGGAGCGGCTGCCGCGGCTGGAGCGGCTGGAGCGGCTGCCGCGGCTGGAGCGTCTGCCGCGGCTGGAGGGCCTACCGCGGGGTTGACTCGGCTGGAGCGGATACCGAGGCTGGAACGGCACTCTCTGGACTCACTGAAATGCATTCTCAGTGGTGCCAGTGCACTCTCTGGACTCACTGCTCTGCATCCCCAGTGGTGCTAGTGCACTCTGGACTCACTGCAGTGCATCCCCAGTGGTGCCAGTGCACTCTCTGGACTCACTGCACCGCATTCCCACTGGTGTCAGTGCACTCTGTGGACTCACTGCACTGCAACCCCAGTGGTGTCAGTGCACTCTCTGGACTCCCGGCACCGTATCCCCAGTGGTGCCAGTGCATTCGCTGGACTCACGGCACTGCATCCACAGTGGTGCCAGTGCACTCTCTGGACTCACTGAAGTGCATTCTCAGTGGAGCCAGTGCACTCTCTGGACTCACTGCACTGCATCCCCAGTGGTGCCAGTGCACTCTCTGGACTCACTGCAGTGCATCCCAAGTGGTGCCAATGCACTCTCTGGACTCACTGCAGTGCATCCCCAGTGGTGCCAGTACACTCACTGGACTCACTGCACTGCATCCCCAGTGGTGCCAGTGCAGTCTCTGCACTCACTGAAGTGCATCTCCAGTGGTGCCAGAGCACTCTCTGGACTCACTGCAGTGCATCCCAGTGGTGCCAGTGCACTCTCTGGACACTCTGCACTGCATCCCCACTGGTGCCAGTGCACTCTCTGGACTCACTGCACTGCATCCCCAGTGGTGCCAGTGCACTCTCTGGACTCACTGCACTGCATCTCCAATGGTGCCAGTGCACTCTCTGGACTCACTGCACTGCATCCCCAGTGGTGCCAATGCACTCTCTGGACTCACTGCTGTGCATCCCCAGTGGTGCCAGTACACTCACTGGACTGACTGAAGTGCATTCCCAGTGGTGACATTGAAGTCTTTGGACTCACTGCACTCCATCCCCACTGGTGCCTTTGCACTCCCTGGACTCACTGCACTGCTCCAGCCGCGGCAGCCGCTCCAGCCGCGGTAGCCCTCCAGCCGTGGCAGCCGCTCCACTCGGTAGCGGCTGGAGCGGCTGCCGCGGCTGGAGCGGCTGGAGCGGCTGCCGCGGCTGGAGCGGCTGCCGCGGATGGAGAGGCTGGCGCGGCTGGAGGGGCTGGAGCGGCTGCCGCGGCTGGAGCGGCTGGAGCGGCTGCCGCGGCTGGAGCGTCTGCCGCGGCTGGAGGGGCTACCGCGGGGTTGACTCGGCTGGAGCGGATGCCGAGGCTGGAACGGCACTCTCTGGACTCACTGAAATGCATTCTCAGTGGTGCCAGTGCACTCTCTGGACTCACTGCTCTGCATCCCCAGTGGTGCTAGTGCACTCTCTGGACTCACTGCAGTGCATCCCCAGTGGTGCCATTGCACTCTCTGGACTCACTGCACCGCATTCCCACTGGTGCCAGTGCGCTCTCTGGACTCACTGCACTGCATCCCCAGTGGTGCCAGTGCGCTCTCAGGACTCACTGCAGGGCATCCCCAGTGGTGCCAGTGCACTCTCTGGACTCACTGCACTGCATCCCCAGTCCTGCCAGTGCACTCTCTTGACTCACTGCAGTGCATCCCCAGTGGTGCCAGTACACTCACTGGACTGACTGAAGTGCATCCCCAGTGGTGTCAGTGCACTCACTGGAGTCACTGCACTGCATCCCCAGTGGTGCAAGTGCACTCCCTGGACTCACTGCACTGCATTCCCAGTGGTGACAGTGAAGTCTTTGGACTCACTGCACTCCATCCCCACTGGTGCCTTTGCACTCCCTGGACTCACTGCACTGCTCCAGCCGCGGCAGCCGCTCCAGCCGCGGTAGCCCTCCAGCCGTGGCAGCCGCTCCACTCGGTAGCGGCTGGAGCGGCTGCCGCGGTTGGAGCGGCTGGAGCGGCTGCCGCGGCTGGAGCGGCTGCCGCGGATGGAGAGGCTGGCGAGGCTGGAGGGGCTGGAGCGGCTGCCGCGGCTGGAGCGGCTGGAGCGGCTGCCGCGGCTGGAGCGTCTGCCGCGGCTGGAGGGCCTACCGCGGGGTTGACTCGGCTGGAGCGGATACCGAGGCTGGAACGGCACTCTCTGGACTCACTGAAATGCATTCTCAGTGGTGCCAGTGCACTCTCTGGACTCACTGCTCTGCATCCCCAGTGGTGCTAGTGCACTCTGGACTCACTGCAGTGCATCCCCAGTGGTGCCAGTGCACTCTCTGGACTCACTGCACCGCATTCCCACTGGTGTCAGTGCACTCTGTGGACTCACTGCACTGCATCCCCAGTGGTGTCAGTGCACTCTCTGGACTCCCGGCACCGTATCCCCAGTGGTGCCAGTGCATTCGCTGGACTCACGGCACTGCATCCACAGTGGTGCCAGTGCACTCTCTGGACTCACTGAAGTGCATTCTCAGTGGAGCCAGTGCACTCTCTGGACTCACTGCACTGCATCCCCAGTGGTGCCAGTGCACTCTCTGGACTCACTGCAGTGCATCCCAAGTGGTGCCAATGCACTCTCTGGACTCACTGCAGTGCATCCCCAGTGGTGCCAGTACACTCACTGGACTCACTGCACTGCATCCCCAGTGGTGCCAGTGCAGTCTCTGCACTCACTGAAGTGCATCTCCAGTGGTGCCAGAGCACTCTCTGGACTCACTGCAGTGCATCCCAGTGGTGCCAGTGCACTCTCTGGACTCACTGCACTGCATCCCCAGTGGTGCCAGTGCACTCTCTGGACTCACTGCACTGCATCTCCAATGGTGCCAGTGCACTCTCTGGACTCACTGCACTGCATCCCCAGTGGTGCCAATGCACTCTCTGGACTCACTGCTGTGCATCCCCAGTGGTGCCAGTACACTCACTGGACTGACTGAAGTGCATTCCCAGTGGTGACATTGAAGTCTTTGGACTCACTGCACTCCATCCCCACTGGTGCCTTTGCACTCCCTGGACTCACTGCACTGCTCCAGCCGCGGCAGCCGCTCCAGCCGCGGTAGCCCTCCAGCCGTGGCAGCCGCTCCACTCGGTAGCGGCTGGAGCGGCTGCCGCGGCTGGAGCGGCTGGAGCGGCTGCCGCGGCTGGAGCGGCTGCCGCGGATGGAGAGGCTGGCGCGGCTGGAGGGGCTGGAGCGGCTGCCGCGGCTGGAGCGGCTGGAGCGGCTGCCGCGGCTGGAGCGTCTGCCGCGGCTGGAGGGGCTACCGCGGGGTTGACTCGGCTGGAGCGGATGCCGAGGCTGGAACGGCACTCTCTGGACTCACTGAAATGCATTCTCAGTGGTGCCAGTGCACTCTCTGGACTCACTGCTCTGCATCCCCAGTGGTGCTAGTGCACTCTCTGGACTCACTGCAGTGCATCCCCAGTGGTGCCATTGCACTCTCTGGACTCACTGCACCGCATTCCCACTGGTGCCAGTGCGCTCTCTGGACTCACTGCACTGCATCCCCAGTGGTGCCAGTGCGCTCTCAGGACTCACTGCAGGGCATCCCCAGTGGTGCCAGTGCACTCTCTGGACTCACTGCACTGCATCCCCAGTCCTGCCAGTGCACTCTCTTGACTCACTGCAGTGCATCCCCAGTGGTGCCAGTACACTCACTGGACTGACTGAAGTGCATCCCCAGTGGTGTCAGTGCACTCACTGGAGTCACTGCACTGCATCCCCAGTGGTGCAAGTGCACTCCCTGGACTCACTGCACTGCATTCCCAGTGGTGACAGTGAAGTCTTTGGACTCACTGCACTCCATCCCCACTGGTGCCTTTGCACTCCCTGGACTCACTGCACTGCTCCAGCCGCGGCAGCCGCTCCAGCCGCGGTAGCCCTCCAGCCGTGGCAGCCGCTCCACTCGGTAGCGGCTGGAGCGGCTGCCGCGGTTGGAGCGGCTGGAGCGGCTGCCGCGGCTGGAGCGGCTGCCGCGGATGGAGAGGCTGGCGAGGCTGGAGGGGCTGGAGCGGCTGCCGCGGCTGGAGCGGCTGGAGCGGCTGCCGCGGCTGGAGCGTCTGCCGCGGCTGGAGGGCCTACCGCGGGGTTGACTCGGCTGGAGCGGATACCGAGGCTGGAACGGCACTCTCTGGACTCACTGAAATGCATTCTCAGTGGTGCCAGTGCACTCTCTGGACTCACTGCTCTGCATCCCCAGTGGTGCTAGTGCACTCTGGACTCACTGCAGTGCATCCCCAGTGGTGCCAGTGCACTCTCTGGACTCACTGCACCGCATTCCCACTGGTGTCAGTGCACTCTGTGGACTCACTGCACTGCATCCCCAGTGGTGTCAGTGCACTCTCTGGACTCCCGGCACCGTATCCCCAGTGGTGCCAGTGCATTCGCTGGACTCACGGCACTGCATCCACAGTGGTGCCAGTGCACTCTCTGGACTCACTGAAGTGCATTCTCAGTGGAGCCAGTGCACTCTCTGGACTCACTGCACTGCATCCCCAGTGGTGCCAGTGCACTCTCTGGACTCACTGCAGTGCATCCCAAGTGGTGCCAATGCACTCTCTGGACTCACTGCAGTGCATCCCCAGTGGTGCCAGTACACTCACTGGACTCACTGCACTGCATCCCCAGTGGTGCCAGTGCAGTCTCTGCACTCACTGAAGTGCATCTCCAGTGGTGCCAGAGCACTCTCTGGACTCACTGCAGTGCATCCCAGTGGTGCCAGTGCACTCTCTGGACACTCTGCACTGCATCCCCACTGGTGCCAGTGCACTCTCTGGACTCACTGCACTGCATCCCCACTGGTGCCAGTGCACTCTCTGGACTCACTGCACTGCATCTCCAATGGTGCCAGTGCACTCTCTGGACTCACTGCACTGCATCCCCAGTGGTGCCAATGCACTCTCTGGACTCACTGCTGTGCATCCCCAGTGGTGCCAGTACACTCACTGGACTGACTGAAGTGCATTCCCAGTGGTGACATTGAAGTCTTTGGACTCACTGCACTCCATCCCCACTGGTGCCTTTGCACTCCCTGGACTCACTGCACTGCTCCAGCCGCGGCAGCCGCTCCAGCCGCGGTAGCCCTCCAGCCGTGGCAGCCGCTCCACTCGGTAGCGGCTGGAGCGGCTGCCGCGGCTGGAGCGGCTGCCGCGGCTGGAGCGGCTGCCGCGGATGGAGAGGCTGGCGCGGCTGGAGGGGCTGGAGCGGCTGCCGCGGCTGGAGCGGCTGGAGCGGCTGCCGCGGCTGGAGCGTCTGCCGCGGCTGGAGGGGCTACCGCGGGGTTGACTCGGCTGGAGCGGATGCCGAGGCTGGAACGGCACTCTCTGGACTCACTGAAATGCATTCTCAGTGGTGCCAGTGCACTCTCTGGACTCACTGCTCTGCATCCCCAGTGGTGCTAGTGCACTCTCTGGACTCACTGCAGTGCATCCCCAGTGGTGCCATTGCACTCTCTGGACTCACTGCACCGCATTCCCACTGGTGCCAGTGCGCTCTCTGGACTCACTGCACTGCATCCCCAGTGGTGCCAGTGCGCTCTCAGGACTCACTGCAGGGCATCCCCAGTGGTGCCAGTGCACTCTCTGGACTCACTGCACTGCATCCCCAGTCCTGCCAGTGCACTCTCTTGACTCACTGCAGTGCATCCCCAGTGGTGCCAGTACACTCACTGGACTGACTGAAGTGCATCCCCAGTGGTGCCAGTGCACTCTCTGGACTCACAGCACTGCATGCCCAGTGGTGCCAGTGCACTCTCTGGACTCACTGCATTGCATCCTCAGTGGTGCCAGTGCACTCTCTGGACTCACTGCACTGCATCCCCAGTCCTGCCAGTGCACTCTCTGGACTCACTGCACTGCATCCCCAATGGTGCCAGTGCACTCTCTGGACTCACTGCACTGCTCCAGCCGCGGCAGCCTCTCCAGGCGCACCAGCCGCGGCATCCGCTCCAGCCTCGGCATCCGCTCCAGCCGCGTTAACCGCTCCAGCCGCGGTAGCTCCTCCAGCCGCGCCAGCCGCTCCAGCCGCGGCAGCCGCTCCAGCCGCTCCAGCCGCGGCATCCGCTCCAGCCGCTCCAGCCGCGGCAGCCGCTCCAACCGCGGCAGCCGCTCCAGTCGCGGCAGCCGCTCCAGCCGCTCCAGCCGCGGCAGCCGCTCCAGCCGCTACCGAGTGGAGCGGCTGCCACGGCTGGAGGGCTACCGCGGCTGGAGCGGCTGCCGCGGCTGGAGAGGCTGGCGCGGCTGGAGGGGCTGGAGCGGCTGCCGCGGCTGGAGCGGCTGGAGCGGCTGCCGCGGCTGGAGCGTCTGCCGCGGCTGGAGGGGCTACCGCGGGGTTGACTCGGCTGGAGCGGATGCCGAGGCTGGAACGGCACTCTCTGGACTCACTGAAATGCATTCTCAGTGGTGCCAGTGCACTCTCAGGACTCACTGCAGGGCATCCCCAGTGGTGCCAGTGCACTCTCTGGACTCACTGCACTGCATCCCCAGTCCTGCCAGTGCACTCTCTTGACTCACTGCAGTGCATCCCCAGTGGTGCCAGTACACTCACTGGACTGACTGAAGTGCATCCCCAGTGGTGTCAGTGCACTCACTGGAGTCACTGCACTGCATCCCCAGTGGTGCAAGTGCACTCCCTGGACTCACTGCACTGCATTCCCAGTGGTGACAGTGAAGTCTTTGGACTCACTGCACTCCATCCCCACTGGTGCCTTTGCACTCCCTGGACTCACTGCACTGCTCCAGCCGCGGCAGCCGCTCCAGCCGCGGTAGCCCTCCAGCCGTGGCAGCCGCTCCACTCGGTAGCGGCTGGAGCGGCTGCCGCGGTTGGAGCGGCTGGAGCGGCTGCCGCGGCTGGAGCGGCTGCCGCGGATGGAGAGGCTGGCGAGGCTGGAGGGGCTGGAGCGGCTGCCGCGGCTGGAGCGGCTGGAGCGGCTGCCGCGGCTGGAGCGTCTGCCGCGGCTGGAGGGCCTACCGCGGGGTTGACTCGGCTGGAGCGGATGCCGAGGCTGGAACGGCACTCTCTGGACTCACTGAAATGCATTCTCAGTGGTGCCAGTGCACTCTCTGGACTCACTGCTCTGCATCCCCAGTGGTGCTAGTGCACTCTGGACTCACTGCAGTGCATCCCCAGTGGTGCCAGTGCACTCTCTGGACTCACTGCACCGCATTCCCACTGGTGTCAGTGCACTCTGTGGACTCACTGCACTGCATCCCCAGTGGTGTCAGTGCACTCTCTGGACTCCCGGCACCGTATCCCCAGTGGTGCCAGTGCATTCGCTGGACTCACGGCACTGCATCCACAGTGGTGCCAGTGCACTCTCTGGACTCACTGAAGTGCATTCTCAGTGGAGCCAGTGCACTCTCTGGACTCACTGCACTGCATCCCAAGTGGTGCCAATGCACTCTCTGGACTCACTGCAGTGCATCCCCAGTGGTGCCAGTACACTCACTGGACTCACTGCACTGCATCCCCAGTGGTGCCAGTGCAGTCTCTGCACTCACTGAAGTGCATCTCCAGTGGTGCCAGAGCACTCTCTGGACTCACTGCAGTGCATCCCAGTGGTGCCAGTGCACTCTCTGGACTCACTGCACTGCATCCCCAGTGGTGCCAGTGCACTCTCTGGACTCACTGCACTGCATCTCCAATGGTGCCAGTGCACTCTCTGGACTCACTGCACTGCATCCCCAGTGGTGCCAATGCACTCTCTGGACTCACTGCTGTGCATCCCCAGTGGTGCCAGTACACTCACTGGACTGACTGAAGTGCATTCCCAGTGGTGACATTGAAGTCTTTGGACTCACTGCACTCCATCCCCACTGGTGCCTTTGCACTCCCTGGACTCACTGCACTGCTCCAGCCGCGGCAGCCGCTCCAGCCGCGGTAGCCCTCCAGCCGTGGCAGCCGCTCCACTCGGTAGCGGCTGGAGCGGCTGCCGCGGCTGGAGCGGCTGGAGCGGCTGCCGCGGCTGGAGCGGCTGCCGCGGATGGAGAGGCTGGCGCGGCTGGAGGGGCTGGAGCGGCTGCCGCGGCTGGAGCGGCTACCGCGGGGTTGACTCGGCTGGAGCGGATGCCGAGGCTGGAACGGCACTCTCTGGACTCACTGAAATGCATTCTCAGTGGTGCCAGTGCACTCTCTGGACTCACTGCTCTGCATCCCCAGTGGTGCTAGTGCACTCTCTGGACTCACTGCAGTGCATCCCCAGTGGTGCCATTGCACTCTCTGGACTCACTGCACCGCATTCCCACTGGTGCCAGTGCGCTCTCTGGACTCACTGCACTGCATCCCCAGTGGTGCCAGTGCGCTCTCAGGACTCACTGCAGGGCATCCCCAGTGGTGCCAGTGCACTCTCTGGACTCACTGCACTGCATCCCCAGTCCTGCCAGTGCACTCTCTTGACTCACTGCAGTGCATCCCCAGTGGTGCCAGTACACTCACTGGACTGACTGAAGTGCATCCCCAGTGGTGTCAGTGCACTCACTGGAGTCACTGCACTGCATCCCCAGTGGTGCAAGTGCACTCCCTGGACTCACTGCACTGCATTCCCAGTGGTGACAGTGAAGTCTTTGGACTCACTGCACTCCATCCCCACTGGTGCCTTTGCACTCCCTGGACTCACTGCACTGCTCCAGCCGCGGCAGCCGCTCCAGCCGCGGTAGCCCTCCAGCCGTGGCAGCCGCTCCACTCGGTAGCGGCTGGAGCGGCTGCCGCGGTTGGAGCGGCTGGAGCGGCTGCCGCGGCTGGAGCGGCTGCCGCGGATGGAGAGGCTGGCGAGGCTGGAGGGGCTGGAGCGGCTGCCGCGGCTGGAGCGGCTGGAGCGGCTGCCGCGGCTGGAGCGTCTGCCGCGGCTGGAGGGCCTACCGCGGGGTTGACTCGGCTGGAGCGGATACCGAGGCTGGAACGGCACTCTCTGGACTCACTGAAATGCATTCTCAGTGGTGCCAGTGCACTCTCTGGACTCACTGCTCTGCATCCCCAGTGGTGCTAGTGCACTCTGGACTCACTGCAGTGCATCCCCAGTGGTGCCAGTGCACTCTCTGGACTCACTGCACCGCATTCCCACTGGTGTCAGTGCACTCTGTGGACTCACTGCACTGCATCCCCAGTGGTGTCAGTGCACTCTCTGGACTCCCGGCACCGTATCCCCAGTGGTGCCAGTGCATTCGCTGGACTCACGGCACTGCATCCACAGTGGTGCCAGTGCACTCTCTGGACTCACTGAAGTGCATTCTCAGTGGAGCCAGTGCACTCTCTGGACTCACTGCACTGCATCCCCAGTGGTGCCAGTGCACTCTCTGGACTCACTGCAGTGCATCCCAAGTGGTGCCAATGCACTCTCTGGACTCACTGCAGTGCATCCCCAGTGGTGCCAGTACACTCACTGGACTCACTGCACTGCATCCCCAGTGGTGCCAGTGCAGTCTCTGCACTCACTGAAGTGCATCTCCAGTGGTGCCAGAGCACTCTCTGGACTCACTGCAGTGCATCACCTGTGGTGCCAGTGCACTCTCTGGACACTCTGCACTGCATCCCCACTGGTGCCAGTGCACTCTCTGGACTCACTGCACTGCATCCCCAGTGGTGCCAGTGCACTCTCTGGACTCACTGCACTGCATCTCCAATGGTGCCAGTGCACTCTCTGGACTCACTGCACTGCATCCCCAGTGGTGCCAATGCACTCTCTGGACTCACTGCTGTGCATCCCCAGTGGTGCCAGTACACTCACTGGACTGACTGAAGTGCATTCCCAGTGGTGACATTGAAGTCTTTGGACTCACTGCACTCCATCCCCACTGGTGCCTTTGCACTCCCTGGACTCACTGCACTGCTCCAGCCGCGGCAGCCGCTCCAGCCGCGGTAGCCCTCCAGCCGTGGCAGCCGCTCCACTCGGTAGCGGCTGGAGCGGCTGCCGCGGCTGGAGCGGCTGCCGCGGCTGGAGCGGCTGCCGCGGATGGAGAGGCTGGCGCGGCTGGAGGGGCTGGAGCGGCTGCCGCGGCTGGAGCGGCTGGAGCGGCTGCCGCGGCTGGAGCGTCTGCCGCGGCTGGAGGGGCTACCGCGGGGTTGACTCGGCTGGAGCGGATGCCGAGGCTGGAACGGCACTCTCTGGACTCACTGAAATGCATTCTCAGTGGTGCCAGTGCACTCTCTGGACTCACTGCTCTGCATCCCCAGTGGTGCTAGTGCACTCTCTGGACTCACTGCAGTGCATCCCCAGTGGTGCCATTGCACTCTCTGGACTCACTGCACCGCATTCCCACTGGTGCCAGTGCTCTCTCTGGACTCACTGCACTGCATCCCCAGTGGTGCCAGTGCGCTCTCAGGACTCACTGCAGGGCATCCCCAGTGGTGCCAGTACACTCACTGGACTGACTGAAGTGCATCCCCAGTGGTGCCAGTGCACTCTCTGGACTCACAGCACTGCATGCCCAGTGGTGCCAGTGCACTCTCTGGACTCACTGCATTGCATCCTCAGTGGTGCCAGTGCACTCTCTGGACTCACTGCACTGCATCCCCAGTCCTGCCAGTGCACTCTCTGGACTCACTGCACTGCATCCCCAATGGTGCCAGTGCACTCTCTGGACTCACTGCACTGCTCCAGCCGCGGCAGCCTCTCCAGGCGCACCAGCCGCGGCATCCGCTCCAGCCTCGGCATCCGCTCCAGCCGCGTTAACCGCTCCAGCCGCGGTAGCTCCTCCAGCCGCGCCAGCCGCTCCAGCCGCGGCAGCCGCTCCAGCCGCTCCAGCCGCGGCATCCGCTCCAGCCGCTCCAGCCGCGGCAGCCGCTCCAACCGCGGCAGCCGCTCCAGTCGCGGCAGCCGCTCCAGCCGCTCCAGCCGCGGCAGCCGCTCCAGCCGCTACCGAGTGGAGCGGCTGCCACGGCTGGAGGGCTACCGCGGCTGGAGCGGCTGCCGCGGCTGGAGAGGCTGGCGCGGCTGGAGGGGCTGGAGCGGCTGCCGCGGCTGGAGCGGCTGGAGCGGCTGCCGCGGCTGGAGCGTCTGCCGCGGCTGGAGGGGCTACCGCGGGGTTGACTCGGCTGGAGCGGATGCCGAGGCTGGAACGGCACTCTCTGGACTCACTGAAATGCATTCTCAGTGGTGCCAGTGCACTCTCAGGACTCACTGCAGGGCATCCCCAGTGGTGCCAGTGCACTCTCTGGACTCACTGCACTGCATCCCCAGTCCTGCCAGTGCACTCTCTTGACTCACTGCAGTGCATCCCCAGTGGTGCCAGTACACTCACTGGACTGACTGAAGTGCATCCCCAGTGGTGTCAGTGCACTCACTGGAGTCACTGCACTGCATCCCCAGTGGTGCAAGTGCACTCCCTGGACTCACTGCACTGCATTCCCAGTGGTGACAGTGAAGTCTTTGGACTCACTGCACTCCATCCCCACTGGTGCCTTTGCACTCCCTGGACTCACTGCACTGCTCCAGCCGCGGCAGCCGCTCCAGCCGCGGTAGCCCTCCAGCCGTGGCAGCCGCTCCACTCGGTAGCGGCTGGAGCGGCTGCCGCGGCTGGAGCGGCTGGAGCGGCTGCCGCGGCTGGAGCGGCTGCCGCGGATGGAGAGGCTGGCGCGGCTGGAGGGGCTGGAGCGGCTGCCGCGGCTGGAGCGGCTGGAGCGGCTGCCGCGGCTGGAGCGTCTGCCGCGGCTGGAGGGGCTACCGCGGGGTTGACTCGGCTGGAGCGGATGCCGAGGCTGGAACGGCACTCTCTGGACTCACTGAAATGCATTCTCAGTGGTGCCAGTGCACTCTCTGGACTCACTGCTCTGCATCCCCAGTGGTGCTAGTGCACTCTCTGGACTCACTGCAGTGCATCCCCAGTGGTGCCATTGCACTCTCTGGACTCACTGCACCGCATTCCCACTGGTGCCAGTGCGCTCTCTGGACTCACTGCACTGCATCCCCAGTGGTGCCAGTGCGCTCTCAGGACTCACTGCAGGGCATCCCCAGTGGTGCCAGTGCACTCTCTGGACTCACTGCACTGCATCCCCAGTCCTGCCAGTGCACTCTCTTGACTCACTGCAGTGCATCCCCAGTGGTGCCAGTACACTCACTGGACTGACTGAAGTGCATCCCCAGTGGTGTCAGTGCACTCACTGGAGTCACTGCACTGCATCCCCAGTGGTGCAAGTGCACTCCCTGGACTCACTGCACTGCATTCCCAGTGGTGACAGTGAAGTCTTTGGACTCACTGCACTCCATCCCCACTGGTGCCTTTGCACTCCCTGGACTCACTGCACTGCTCCAGCCGCGGCAGCCGCTCCAGCCGCGGTAGCCCTCCAGCCGTGGCAGCCGCTCCACTCGGTAGCGGCTGGAGCGGCTGCCGCGGTTGGAGCGGCTGGAGCGGCTGCCGCGGCTGGAGCGGCTGCCGCGGATGGAGAGGCTGGCGAGGCTGGAGGGGCTGGAGCGGCTGCCGCGGCTGGAGCGGCTGGAGCGGCTGCCGCGGCTGGAGCGTCTGCCGCGGCTGGAGGGCCTACCGCGGGGTTGACTCGGCTGGAGCGGATACCGAGGCTGGAACGGCACTCTCTGGACTCACTGAAATGCATTCTCAGTGGTGCCAGTGCACTCTCTGGACTCACTGCTCTGCATCCCCAGTGGTGCTAGTGCACTCTGGACTCACTGCAGTGCATCCCCAGTGGTGCCAGTGCACTCTCTGGACTCACTGCACCGCATTCCCACTGGTGTCAGTGCACTCTGTGGACTCACTGCACTGCATCCCCAGTGGTGTCAGTGCACTCTCTGGACTCCCGGCACCGTATCCCCAGTGGTGCCAGTGCATTCGCTGGACTCACGGCACTGCATCCACAGTGGTGCCAGTGCACTCTCTGGACTCACTGAAGTGCATTCTCAGTGGAGCCAGTGCACTCTCTGGACTCACTGCACTGCATCCCCAGTGGTGCCAGTGCACTCTCTGGACTCACTGCAGTGCATCCCAAGTGGTGCCAATGCACTCTCTGGACTCACTGCAGTGCATCCCCAGTGGTGCCAGTACACTCACTGGACTCACTGCACTGCATCCCCAGTGGTGCCAGTGCAGTCTCTGCACTCACTGAAGTGCATCTCCAGTGGTGCCAGAGCACTCTCTGGACTCACTGCAGTGCATCACCTGTGGTGCCAGTGCACTCTCTGGACACTCTGCACTGCATCCCCACTGGTGCCAGTGCACTCTCTGGACTCACTGCACTGCATCCCCAGTGGTGCCAGTGCACTCTCTGGACTCACTGCACTGCATCTCCAATGGTGCCAGTGCACTCTCTGGACTCACTGCACTGCATCCCCAGTGGTGCCAATGCACTCTCTGGACTCACTGCTGTGCATCCCCAGTGGTGCCAGTACACTCACTGGACTGACTGAAGTGCATTCCCAGTGGTGACATTGAAGTCTTTGGACTCACTGCACTCCATCCCCACTGGTGCCTTTGCACTCCCTGGACTCACTGCACTGCTCCAGCCGCGGCAGCCGCTCCAGCCGCGGTAGCCCTCCAGCCGTGGCAGCCGCTCCACTCGGTAGCGGCTGGAGCGGCTGCCGCGGCTGGAGCGGCTGCCGCGGCTGGAGCGGCTGCCGCGGATGGAGAGGCTGGCGCGGCTGGAGGGGCTGGAGCGGCAGCCGCGGCTGGAGCGGCTGGAGCGGCTGCCGCGGCTGGAGCGTCTGCCGCGGCTGGAGGGGCTACCGCGGGGTTGACTCGGCTGGAGCGGATGCCGAGGCTGGAACGGCACTCTCTGGACTCACTGAAATGCATTCTCAGTGGTGCCAGTGCACTCTCTGGACTCACTGCTCTGCATCCCCAGTGGTGCTAGTGCACTCTCTGGACTCACTGCAGTGCATCCCCAGTGGTGCCATTGCACTCTCTGGACTCACTGCACCGCATTCCCACTGGTGCCAGTGCGCTCTCTGGACTCACTGCACTGCATCCCCAGTGGTGCCAGTGCGCTCTCAGGACTCACTGCAGGGCATCCCCAGTGGTGCCAGTGCACTCTCTGGACTCACTGCACTGCATCCCCAGTCCTGCCAGTGCACTCTCTTGACTCACTGCAGTGCATCCCCAGTGGTGCCAGTACACTCACTGGACTGACTGAAGTGCATCCCCAGTGGTGCCAGTGCACTCTCTGGACTCACAGCACTGCATGCCCAGTGGTGCCAGTGCACTCTCTGGACTCACTGCATTGCATCCTCAGTGGTGCCAGTGCACTCTCTGGACTCACTGCACTGCATCCCCAGTCCTGCCAGTGCACTCTCTGGACTCACTGCACTGCATCCCCAATGGTGCCAGTGCACTCTCTGGACTCACTGCACTGCTCCAGCCGCGGCAGCCTCTCCAGGCGCACCAGCCGCGGCATCCGCTCCAGCCTCGGCATCCGCTCCAGCCGCGTTAACCGCTCCAGCCGCGGTAGCTCCTCCAGCCGCGCCAGCCGCTCCAGCCGCGGCAGCCGCTCCAGCCGCTCCAGCCGCGGCATCCGCTCCAGCCGCTCCAGCCGCGGCAGCCGCTCCAACCGCGGCAGCCGCTCCAGTCGCGGCAGCCGCTCCAGCCGCTCCAGCCGCGGCAGCCGCTCCAGCCGCTACCGAGTGGAGCGGCTGCCACGGCTGGAGGGCTACCGCGGCTGGAGCGGCTGCCGCGGCTGGAGAGGCTGGCGCGGCTGGAGGGGCTGGAGCGGCTGCCGCGGCTGGAGCGGCTGGAGCGGCTGCCGCGGCTGGAGCGTCTGCCGCGGCTGGAGGGGCTACCGCGGGGTTGACTCGGCTGGAGCGGATGCCGAGGCTGGAACGGCACTCTCTGGACTCACTGAAATGCATTCTCAGTGGTGCCAGTGCACTCTCAGGACTCACTGCAGGGCATCCCCAGTGGTGCCAGTGCACTCTCTGGACTCACTGCACTGCATCCCCAGTCCTGCCAGTGCACTCTCTTGACTCACTGCAGTGCATCCCCAGTGGTGCCAGTACACTCACTGGACTGACTGAAGTGCATCCCCAGTGGTGTCAGTGCACTCACTGGAGTCACTGCACTGCATCCCCAGTGGTGCAAGTGCACTCCCTGGACTCACTGCACTGCATTCCCAGTGGTGACAGTGAAGTCTTTGGACTCACTGCACTCCATCCCCACTGGTGCCTTTGCACTCCCTGGACTCACTGCACTGCTCCAGCCGCGGCAGCCGCTCCAGCCGCGGTAGCCCTCCAGCCGTGGCAGCCGCTCCACTCGGTAGCGGCTGGAGCGGCTGCCGCGGTTGGAGCGGCTGGAGCGGCTGCCGCGGCTGGAGCGGCTGCCGCGGATGGAGAGGCTGGCGAGGCTGGAGGGGCTGGAGCGGCTGCCGCGGCTGGAGCGGCTGGAGCGGCTGCCGCGGCTGGAGCGTCTGCCGCGGCTGGAGGGCCTACCGCGGGGTTGACTCGGCTGGAGCGGATGCCGAGGCTGGAACGGCACTCTCTGGACTCACTGAAATGCATTCTCAGTGGTGCCAGTGCACTCTCTGGACTCACTGCTCTGCATCCCCAGTGGTGCTAGTGCACTCTGGACTCACTGCAGTGCATCCCCAGTGGTGCCAGTGCACTCTCTGGACTCACTGCACCGCATTCCCACTGGTGTCAGTGCACTCTGTGGACTCACTGCACTGCATCCCCAGTGGTGTCAGTGCACTCTCTGGACTCCCGGCACCGTATCCCCAGTGGTGCCAGTGCATTCGCTGGACTCACGGCACTGCATCCACAGTGGTGCCAGTGCACTCTCTGGACTCACTGAAGTGCATTCTCAGTGGAGCCAGTGCACTCTCTGGACTGACTGAAGTGCATCCCCAGTGGTGCCAGTGCACTCTCTGGACTCACTGCAGTGCATCCCAAGTGGTGCCAATGCACTCTCTGGACTCACTGCAGTGCATCCCCAGTGGTGCCAGTACACTCACTGGACTCACTGCACTGCATCCCCAGTGGTGCCAGTGCAGTCTCTGCACTCACTGAAGTGCATCTCCAGTGGTGCCAGAGCACTCTCTGGACTCACTGCAGTGCATCACCTGTGGTGCCAGTGCACTCTCTGGACACTCTGCACTGCATCCCCACTGGTGCCAGTGCACTCTCTGGACTCACTGCACTGCATCCCCAGTGGTGCCAGTGCACTCTCTGGACTCACTGCACTGCATCTCCAATGGTGCCAGTGCACTCTCTGGACTCACTGCACTGCATCCCCAGTGGTGCCAATGCACTCTCTGGACTCACTGCTGTGCATCCCCAGTGGTGCCAGTACACTCACTGGACTGACTGAAGTGCATTCCCAGTGGTGACATTGAAGTCTTTGGACTCACTGCACTCCATCCCCACTGGTGCCTTTGCACTCCCTGGACTCACTGCACTGCTCCAGCCGCGGCAGCCGCTCCAGCCGCGGTAGCCCTCCAGCCGTGGCAGCCGCTCCACTCGGTAGCGGCTGGAGCGGCTGCCGCGGCTGGAGCGGCTGCCGCGGCTGGAGCGGCTGCCGCGGATGGAGAGGCTGGCGCGGCTGGAGGGGCTGGAGCGGCTGCCGCGGCTGGAGCGGCTGGAGCGGCTGCCGCGGCTGGAGCGTCTGCCGCGGCTGAAGGGGCTACCGCGGGGTTGACTCGGCTGGAGCGGATGCCGAGGCTGGAACGGCACTCTCTGGACTCACTGAAATGCATTCTCAGTGGTGCCAGTGCACTCTCTGGACTCACTGCTCTGCATCCCCAGTGGTGCTAGTGCACTCTCTGGACTCACTGCAGTGCATCCCCAGTGGTGCCATTGCACTCTCTGGACTCACTGCACCGCATTCCCACTGGTGCCAGTGCGCTCTCTGGACTCACTGCACTGCATCCCCAGTGGTGCCAGTGCGCTCTCAGGACTCACTGCAGGGCATCCCCAGTGGTGCCAGTGCACTCTCTGGACTCACTGCACTGCATCCCCAGTCCTGCCAGTGCACTCTCTTGACTCACTGCAGTGCATCCCCAGTGGTGCCAGTACACTCACTGGACTGACTGAAGTGCATCCCCAGTGGTGCCAGTGCACTCTCTGGACTCACAGCACTGCATGCCCAGTGGTGCCAGTGCACTCTCTGGACTCACTGCATTGCATCCTCAGTGGTGCCAGTGCACTCTCTGGACTCACTGCACTGCATCCCCAGTCCTGCCAGTGCACTCTCTGGACTCACTGCACTGCATCTCCAATGGTGCCAGTGCACTCTCTGGACTCACTGCACTGCTCCAGCCGCGGCAGCCTCTCCAGGCGCACCAGCCGCGGCATCCGCTCCAGCCTCGGCATCCGCTCCAGCCGCGTTAACCGCTCCAGCCGCGGTAGCTCCTCCAGCCGCGCCAGCCGCTCCAGCCGCGGCAGCCGCTCCAGCCGCTCCAGCCGCGGCATCCGCTCCAGCCGCTCCAGCCGCGGCAGCCGCTCCAACCGCGGCAGCCGCTCCAGTCGCGGCAGCCGCTCCAGCCGCTACCGAGTGGAGCGGCTGCCACGGCTGGAGGGCTACCGCGGATGGAGAGGCTGGCGCGGCTGGAGGGGCTGGAGCGGCTGCCGCGGCTGGAGCGGCTGGAGCTTCTGCCGCGGCTGGAGCGTCTGCCGCGGCTGGAGGGGCTACCGCGGGGTTGACTCGGCTGGAGCGGATGCCGAGGCTGGAACGGCACTCTCTGGACTCACTGAAATGCATTCTCAGTGGTGCCAGTGCACTCTCTGGACTCACTGCACTGCATCCCCAGTGGTGCCAGTGCACTCTCTGGACTCACTGCACTGCATCCCCAGTCCTGCCAGTGCACTCTCTTGACTCACTGCAGTGCATCCCCAGTGGTGCCAGTACACTCACTGGACTGACTGAAGTGCATCCCCAGTGGTGTCAGTGCACTCACTGGAGTCACTGCACTGCATTCCCAGTGGTGACAGTGAAGTCTTTGGACTCACTGCACTCCATCCCCACTGGTGCCTTTGCACTCCCTGGACTCACTGCACTGCTCCAGCCGCGGCAGCCGCTCCAGCCGCGGTAGCCCTCCAGCCGTGGCAGCCGCTCCACTCGGTAGCGGCTGGAGCGGCTGCCGCGGTTGGAGCGGCTGGAGCGGCTGCCGCGGCTGGAGCGGCTGCCGCGGATGGAGAGGCTGGCGAGGCTGGAGGGGCTGGAGCGGCTGCCGCGGCTGGAGCGGCTGGAGCGGCTGCCGCGGCTGGAGCGTCTGCCGCGGCTGGAGGGCCTACCGCGGGGTTGACTCGGCTGGAGCGGATACCGAGGCTGGAACGGCACTCTCTGGACTCACTGAAATGCATTCTCAGTGGTGCCAGTGCACTCTCTGGACTCACTGCTCTGCATCCCCAGTGGTGCTAGTGCACTCTGGACTCACTGCACTGCATCCCCAGTGGTGTCAGTGCACTCTCTGGACTCCCGGCACCGTATCCCCAGTGGTGCCAGTGCATTCGCTGGACTCACGGCACTGCATCCACAGTGGTGCCAGTGCACTCTCTGGACTCACTGAAGTGCATTCTCAGTGGAGCCAGTGCACTCTCTGGACTCACTGCACTGCATCCCCAGTGGTGCCAGTGCACTCTCTGGACTCACTGCAGTGCATCCCAAGTGGTGCCAATGCACTCTCTGGACTCACTGCAGTGCATCCCCAGTGGTGCCAGTACACTCACTGGACTCACTGCACTGCATCCCCAGTGGTGCCAGTGCAGTCTCTGCACTCACTGAAGTGCATCTCCAGTGGTGCCAGAGCACTCTCTGGACTCACTGCAGTGCATCCCAGTGGTGCCAGTGCACTCTCTGGACTCACTGCACTGCATCCCCAGTGGTGCCAGTGCACTCTCTGGACTCACTGCACTGCATCTCCAATGGTGCCAGTGCACTCTCTGGACTCACTGCACTGCATCCCCAGTGGTGCCAATGCACTCTCTGGACTCACTGCTGTGCATCCCCAGTGGTGCCAGTACACTCACTGGACTGACTGAAGTGCATTCCCAGTGGTGACATTGAAGTCTTTGGACTCACTGCACTCCATCCCCACTGGTGCCTTTGCACTCCCTGGACTCACTGCACTGCTCCAGCCGCGGCAGCCGCTCCAGCCGCGGTAGCCCTCCAGCCGTGGCAGCCGCTCCACTCGGTAGCGGCTGGAGCGGCTGCCGCGGCTGGAGCGGCTGGAGCGGCTGCCGCGGCTGGAGCGGCTGCCGCGGATGGAGAGGCTGGCGAGGCTGGAGGGGCTGGAGCGGCTGCCGCGGCTGGAGCGTCTGCCGCGGCTGGAGGGGCTACCGCGGGGTTGACTCGGCTGGAGCGGATGCCGAGGCTGGAACGGCACTCTCTGGACTCACTGAAATGCATTCTCAGTGGTGCCAGTGCACTCTCTGGACTCACTGCTCTGCATCCCCAGTGGTGCTAGTGCACTCTCTGGACTCACTGCAGTGCATCCCCAGTGGTGCCATTGCACTCTCTGGACTCACTGCACCGCATTCCCACTGGTGCCAGTGCGCTCTCTGGACTCACTGCACTGCATCCCCAGTGGTGCCAGTGCGCTCTCAGGACTCACTGCAGGGCATCCCCAGTGGTGCCAGTGCACTCTCTGGACTCACTGCACTGCATCCCCAGTCCTGCCAGTGCACTCTCTTGACTCACTGCAGTGCATCCCCAGTGGTGCCAGTACACTCACTGGACTGACTGAAGTGCATCCCCAGTGGTGTCAGTGCACTCACTGGAGTCACTGCACTGCATCCCCAGTGGTGCAAGTGCACTCCCTGGACTCACTGCACTGCATTCCCAGTGGTGACAGTGAAGTCTTTGGACTCACTGCACTCCATCCCCACTGGTGCCTTTGCACTCCCTGGACTCACTGCACTGCTCCAGCCGCGGCAGCCGCTCCAGCCGCGGTAGCCCTCCAGCCGTGGCAGCCGCTCCACTCGGTAGCGGCTGGAGCGGCTGCCGCGGTTGGAGCGGCTGGAGCGGCTGCCGCGGCTGGAGCGGCTGCCGCGGATGGAGAGGCTGGCGAGGCTGGAGGGGCTGGAGCGGCTGCCGCGGCTGGAGCGGCTGGAGCGGCTGCCGCGGCTGGAGCGTCTGCCGCGGCTGGAGGGCCTACCGCGGGGTTGACTCGGCTGGAGCGGATACCGAGGCTGGAACGGCACTCTCTGGACTCACTGAAATGCATTCTCAGTGGTGCCAGTGCACTCTCTGGACTCACTGCTCTGCATCCCCAGTGGTGCTAGTGCACTCTGGACTCACTGCAGTGCATCCCCAGTGGTGCCAGTGCACTCTCTGGACTCACTGCACCGCATTCCCACTGGTGTCAGTGCACTCTGTGGACTCACTGCACTGCATCCCCAGTGGTGTCAGTGCACTCTCTGGACTCCCGGCACCGTATCCCCAGTGGTGCCAGTGCATTCGCTGGACTCACGGCACTGCATCCACAGTGGTGCCAGTGCACTCTCTGGACTCACTGAAGTGCATTCTCAGTGGAGCCAGTGCACTCTCTGGACTCACTGCACTGCATCCCCAGTGGTGCCAGTGCACTCTCTGGACTCACTGCAGTGCATCCCAAGTGGTGCCAATGCACTCTCTGGACTCACTGCAGTGCATCCCCAGTGGTGCCAGTACACTCACTGGACTCACTGCACTGCATCCCCAGTGGTGCCAGTGCAGTCTCTGCACTCACTGAAGTGCATCTCCAGTGGTGCCAGAGCACTCTCTGGACTCACTGCAGTGCATCCCAGTGGTGCCAGTGCACTCTCTGGACACTCTGCACTGCATCCCCACTGGTGCCAGTGCACTCTCTGGACTCACTGCACTGCATCCCCAGTGGTGCCAGTGCACTCTCTGGACTCACTGCACTGCATCTCCAATGGTGCCAGTGCACTCTCTGGACTCACTGCACTGCATCCCCAGTGGTGCCAATGCACTCTCTGGACTCACTGCTGTGCATCCCCAGTGGTGCCAGTACACTCACTGGACTGACTGAAGTGCATTCCCAGTGGTGACATTGAAGTCTTTGGACTCACTGCACTCCATCCCCACTGGTGCCTTTGCACTCCCTGGACTCACTGCACTGCTCCAGCCGCGGCAGCCGCTCCAGCCGCGGTAGCCCTCCAGCCGTGGCAGCCGCTCCACTCGGTAGCGGCTGGAGCGGCTGCCGCGGCTGGAGCGGCTGGAGCGGCTGCCGCGGCTGGAGCGGCTGCCGCGGATGGAGAGGCTGGCGCGGCTGGAGGGGCTGGAGCGGCTGCCGCGGCTGGAGCGGCTGGAGCGGCTGCCGCGGCTGGAGCGTCTGCCGCGGCTGGAGGGGCTACCGCGGGGTTGACTCGGCTGGAGCGGATGCCGAGGCTGGAACGGCACTCTCTGGACTCACTGAAATGCATTCTCAGTGGTGCCAGTGCACTCTCTGGACTCACTGCTCTGCATCCCCAGTGGTGCTAGTGCACTCTCTGGACTCACTGCAGTGCATCCCCAGTGGTGCCATTGCACTCTCTGGACTCACTGCACCGCATTCCCACTGGTGCCAGTGCGCTCTCTGGACTCACTGCACTGCATCCCCAGTGGTGCCAGTGCGCTCTCAGGACTCACTGCAGGGCATCCCCAGTGGTGCCAGTGCACTCTCTGGACTCACTGCACTGCATCCCCAGTCCTGCCAGTGCACTCTCTTGACTCACTGCAGTGCATCCCCAGTGGTGCCAGTACACTCACTGGACTGACTGAAGTGCATCCCCAGTGGTGTCAGTGCACTCACTGGAGTCACTGCACTGCATCCCCAGTGGTGCAAGTGCACTCCCTGGACTCACTGCACTGCATTCCCAGTGGTGACAGTGAAGTCTTTGGACTCACTGCACTCCATCCCCACTGGTGCCTTTGCACTCCCTGGACTCACTGCACTGCTCCAGCCGCGGCAGCCGCTCCAGCCGCGGTAGCCCTCCAGCCGTGGCAGCCGCTCCACTCGGTAGCGGCTGGAGCGGCTGCCGCGGTTGGAGCGGCTGGAGCGGCTGCCGCGGCTGGAGCGGCTGCCGCGGATGGAGAGGCTGGCGAGGCTGGAGGGGCTGGAGCGGCTGCCGCGGCTGGAGCGGCTGGAGCGGCTGCCGCGGCTGGAGCGTCTGCCGCGGCTGGAGGGCCTACCGCGGGGTTGACTCGGCTGGAGCGGATACCGAGGCTGGAACGGCACTCTCTGGACTCACTGAAATGCATTCTCAGTGGTGCCAGTGCACTCTCTGGACTCACTGCTCTGCATCCCCAGTGGTGCTAGTGCACTCTGGACTCACTGCAGTGCATCCCCAGTGGTGCCAGTGCACTCTCTGGACTCACTGCACCGCATTCCCACTGGTGTCAGTGCACTCTGTGGACTCACTGCACTGCATCCCCAGTGGTGTCAGTGCACTCTCTGGACTCCCGGCACCGTATCCCCAGTGGTGCCAGTGCATTCGCTGGACTCACGGCACTGCATCCACAGTGGTGCCAGTGCACTCTCTGGACTCACTGAAGTGCATTCTCAGTGGAGCCAGTGCACTCTCTGGACTCACTGCACTGCATCCCCAGTGGTGCCAGTGCACTCTCTGGACTCACTGCAGTGCATCCCAAGTGGTGCCAATGCACTCTCTGGACTCACTGCAGTGCATCCCCAGTGGTGCCAGTACACTCACTGGACTCACTGCACTGCATCCCCAGTGGTGCCAGTGCAGTCTCTGCACTCACTGAAGTGCATCTCCAGTGGTGCCAGAGCACTCTCTGGACTCACTGCAGTGCATCACCTGTGGTGCCAGTGCACTCTCTGGACACTCTGCACTGCATCCCCAGTGGTGCCAGTGCACTCTCTGGACTCACTGCACTGCATCCCCAGTGGTGCCAGTGCACTCTCTGGACTCACTGCACTGCATCTCCAATGGTGCCAGTGCACTCTCTGGACTCACTGCACTGCATCCCCAGTGGTGCCAATGCACTCTCTGGACTCACTGCTGTGCATCCCCAGTGGTGCCAGTACACTCACTGGACTGACTGAAGTGCATTCCCAGTGGTGACATTGAAGTCTTTGGACTCACTGCACTCCATCCCCACTGGTGCCTTTGCACTCCCTGGACTCACTGCACTGCTCCAGCCGCGGCAGCCGCTCCAGCCGCGGTAGCCCTCCAGCCGTGGCAGCCGCTCCACTCGGTAGCGGCTGGAGCGGCTGCCGCGGCTGGAGCGGCTGCCGCGGCTGGAGCGGCTGCCGCGGATGGAGAGGCTGGCGCGGCTGGAGGGGCTGGAGCGGCTGCCGCGGCTGGAGCGGCTGGAGCGGCTGCCGCGGCTGGAGCGTCTGCCGCGGCTGGAGGGGCTACCGCGGGGTTGACTCGGCTGGAGCGGATGCCGAGGCTGGAACGGCACTCTCTGGACTCACTGAAATGCATTCTCAGTGGTGCCAGTGCACTCTCTGGACTCACTGCTCTGCATCCCCAGTGGTGCTAGTGCACTCTCTGGACTCACTGCAGTGCATCCCCAGTGGTGCCATTGCACTCTCTGGACTCACTGCACCGCATTCCCACTGGTGCCAGTGCGCTCTCTGGACTCACTGCACTGCATCCCCAGTGGTGCCAGTGCGCTCTCAGGACTCACTGCAGGGCATCCCCAGTGGTGCCAGTGCACTCTCTGGACTCACTGCACTGCATCCCCAGTCCTGCCAGTGCACTCTCTTGACTCACTGCAGTGCATCCCCAGTGGTGCCAGTACACTCACTGGACTGACTGAAGTGCATCCCCAGTGGTGTCAGTGCACTCACTGGAGTCACTGCACTGCATCCCCAGTGGTGCCAGTGCACTCTCTGGACTCACTGCTCTGCATCCCCAGTGGTGCTAGTGCACTCTGGACTCACTGCAGTGCATCCCCAGTGGTGCCAGTGCACTCTCTGGACTCACTGCACCGCATTCCCACTGGTGTCAGTGCACTCTGTGGACTCACTGCACTGCATCCCCAGTGGTGTCAGTGCACTCTCTGGACTCCCGGCACCGTATCCCCAGTGGTGCCAGTGCATTCGCTGGACTCACGGCACTGCATCCCCAGTGGTGCCAGTGCACTCTCTGGACTCACTGCAGTGCATCCCAAGTGGTGCCAATGCACTCTCTGGACTCACTGCAGTGCATCCCCAGTGGTGCCAGTACACTCACTGGACTCACTGCACTGCATCCCCAGTGGTGCCAGTGCAGTCTCTGCACTCACTGAAGTGCATCTCCAGTGGTGCCAGAGCACTCTCTGGACTCACTGCAGTGCATCCCAGTGGTGCCAGTGCACTCTCTGGACACTCTGCACTGCATCCCCACTGGTGCCAGTGCACTCTCTGGACTCACTGCACTGCATCCCCAGTGGTGCCAGTGCACTCTCTGGACTCACTGCACTGCATCTCCAATGGTGCCAGTGCACTCTCTGGACTCACTGCACTGCATCCCCAGTGGTGCCAATGCACTCTCTGGACTCACTGCTGTGCATCCCCAGTGGTGCCAGTACACTCACTGGACTGACTGAAGTGCATTCCCAGTGGTGACATTGAAGTCTTTGGACTCACTGCACTCCATCCCCACTGGTGCCTTTGCACTCCCTGGACTCACTGCACTGCTCCAGCCGCGGCAGCCGCTCCAGCCGCGGTAGCCCTCCAGCCGTGGCAGCCGCTCCACTCGGTAGCGGCTGGAGCGGCTGCCGCGGCTGGAGCGGCTGGAGCGGCTGCCGCGGCTGGAGCGGCTGCCGCGGATGGAGAGGCTGGCGCGGCTGGAGGGGCTGGAGCGGCTGCCGCGGCTGGAGCGGCTGGAGCGGCTGCCGCGGCTGGAGCGTCTGCCGCGGCTGGAGGGGCTACCGCGGGGTTGACTCGGCTGGAGCGGATGCCGAGGCTGGAACGGCACTCTCTGGACTCACTGAAATGCATTCTCAGTGGTGCCAGTGCACTCTCTGGACTCACTGCTCTGCATCCCCAGTGGTGCTAGTGCACTCTCTGGACTCACTGCAGTGCATCCCCAGTGGTGCCATTGCACTCTCTGGACTCACTGCACCGCATTCCCACTGGTGCCAGTGCGCTCTCTGGACTCACTGCACTGCATCCCCAGTGGTGCCAGTGCGCTCTCAGGACTCACTGCAGGGCATCCCCAGTGGTGCCAGTGCACTCTCTGGACTCACTGCACTGCATCCCCAGTCCTGCCAGTGCACTCTCTTGACTCACTGCAGTGCATCCCCAGTGGTGCCAGTACACTCACTGGACTGACTGAAGTGCATCCCCAGTGGTGTCAGTGCACTCACTGGAGTCACTGCACTGCATCCCCAGTGGTGCCAGTGCACTCTCTGGACTCACTGCACTGCATCCCCAGTGGTGCAAGTGCACTCCCTGGACTCACTGCACTGCATTCCCAGTGGTGACAGTGAAGTCTTTGGACTCACTGCACTCCATCCCCACTGGTGCCTTTGCACTCCCTGGACTCACTGCACTGCTCCAGCCGCGGCAGCCGCTCCAGCCGCGGTAGCCCTCCAGCCGTGGCAGCCGCTCCACTCGGTAGCGGCTGGAGCGGCTGCCGCGGTTGGAGCGGCTGGAGCGGCTGCCGCGGCTGGAGCGGCTGCCGCGGATGGAGAGGCTGGCGAGGCTGGAGGGGCTGGAGCGGCTGCCGCGGCTGGAGCGGCTGGAGCGGCTGCCGCGGCTGGAGCGTCTGCCGCGGCTGGAGGGCCTACCGCGGGGTTGACTCGGCTGGAGCGGATACCGAGGCTGGAACGGCACTCTCTGGACTCACTGAAATGCATTCTCAGTGGTGCCAGTGCACTCTCTGGACTCACTGCTCTGCATCCCCAGTGGTGCTAGTGCACTCTGGACTCACTGCAGTGCATCCCCAGTGGTGCCAGTGCACTCTCTGGACTCACTGCACCGCATTCCCACTGGTGTCAGTGCACTCTGTGGACTCACTGCACTGCATCCCCAGTGGTGTCAGTGCACTCTCTGGACTCCCGGCACCGTATCCCCAGTGGTGCCAGTGCATTCGCTGGACTCACGGCACTGCATCCACAGTGGTGCCAGTGCACTCTCTGGACTCACTGAAGTGCATTCTCAGTGGAGCCAGTGCACTCTCTGGACTCACTGCACTGCATCCCCAGTGGTGCCAGTGCACTCTCTGGACTCACTGCAGTGCATCCCAAGTGGTGCCAATGCACTCTCTGGACTCACTGCAGTGCATCCCCAGTGGTGCCAGTACACTCACTGGACTCACTGCACTGCATCCCCAGTGGTGCCAGTGCAGTCTCTGCACTCACTGAAGTGCATCTCCAGTGGTGCCAGAGCACTCTCTGGACTCACTGCAGTGCATCCCAGTGGTGCCAGTGCACTCTCTGGACTCACTGCACTGCATCCCCAGTGGTGCCAGTGCACTCTCTGGACTCACTGCACTGCATCTCCAATGGTGCCAGTGCACTCTCTGGACTCACTGCACTGCATCCCCAGTGGTGCCAATGCACTCTCTGGACTCACTGCTGTGCATCCCCAGTGGTGCCAGTACACTCACTGGACTGACTGAAGTGCATTCCCAGTGGTGACATTGAAGTCTTTGGACTCACTGCACTCCATCCCCACTGGTGCCTTTGCACTCCCTGGACTCACTGCACTGCTCCAGCCGCGGCAGCCGCTCCAGCCGCGGTAGCCCTCCAGCCGTGGCAGCCGCTCCACTCGGTAGCGGCTGGAGCGGCTGCCGCGGCTGGAGCGGCTGGAGCGGCTGCCGCGGCTGGAGCGGCTGCCGCGGATGGAGAGGCTGGCGCGGCTGGAGGGGCTGGAGCGGCTGCCGCGGCTGGAGCGGCTGGAGCGGCTGCCGCGGCTGGAGCGTCTGCCGCGGCTGGAGGGGCTACCGCGGGGTTGACTCGGCTGGAGCGGATGCCGAGGCTGGAACGGCACTCTCTGGACTCACTGAAATGCATTCTCAGTGGTGCCAGTGCACTCTCTGGACTCACTGCTCTGCATCCCCAGTGGTGCTAGTGCACTCTCTGGACTCACTGCAGTGCATCCCCAGTGGTGCCATTGCACTCTCTGGACTCACTGCACCGCATTCCCACTGGTGCCAGTGCGCTCTCTGGACTCACTGCACTGCATCCCCAGTGGTGCCAGTGCACTCTCTGGACTCACTGCACTGCATCTCCAATGGTGCCAGTGCACTCTCTGGACTCACTGCACTGCATCCCCAGTGGTGCCAATGCACTCTCTGGACTCACTGCTGTGCATCCCCAGTGGTGCCAGTACACTCACTGGACTGACTGAAGTGCATTCCCAGTGGTGACATTGAAGTCTTTGGACTCACTGCACTCCATCCCCACTGGTGCCTTTGCACTCCCTGGACTCACTGCACTGCTCCAGCCGCGGCAGCCGCTCCAGCCGCGGTAGCCCTCCAGCCGTGGCAGCCGCTCCACTCGGTAGCGGCAGGAGCGGCTGCCGCGGCTGGAGCGGCTGGAGCGGCTGCCGCGGCTGGAGCGGCTGCCGCGGATGGAGAGGCTGGCGCGGCTGGAGGGGCTGGAGCGGCTGCCGCGGCTGGAGCGGCTGGAGCGGCTGCCGCGGCTGGAGCGTCTGCCGCGGCTGGAGGGGCTACCGCGGGGTTGACTCGGCTGGAGCGGATGCCGAGGCTGGAACGGCACTCTCTGGACTCACTGAAATGCATTCTCAGTGGTGCCAGTGCACTCTCTGGACTCACTGCTCTGCATCCCCAGTGGTGCTAGTGCACTCTCTGGACTCACTGCAGTGCATCCCCAGTGGTGCCATTGCACTCTCTGGACTCACTGCACCGCATTCCCACTGGTGCCAGTGCGCTCTCTGGACTCACTGCACTGCATCCCCAGTGGTGCCAGTGCGCTCTCAGGACTCACTGCAGGGCATCCCCAGTGGTGCCAGTGCACTCTCTGGACTCACTGCAGTGCATCCCAAGTGGTGCCAATGCACTCTCTGGACTCACTGCAGTGCATCCCCAGTGGTGCCAGTACACTCACTGGACTCACTGCACTGCATCCCCAGTGGTGCCAGTGCAGTCTCTGCACTCACTGAAGTGCATCTCCAGTGGTGCCAGAGCACTCTCTGGACTCACTGCAGTGCATCACCTGTGGTGCCAGTGCACTCTCTGGACACTCTGCACTGCATCCCCACTGGTGCCAGTGCACTCTCTGGACTCACTGCACTGCATCCCCAGTGGTGCCAGTGCACTCTCTGGACTCACTGCACTGCATCTCCAATGGTGCCAGTGCACTCTCTGGACTCACTGCACTGCATCCCCAGTGGTGCCAATGCACTCTCTGGACTCACTGCTGTGCATCCCCAGTGGTGCCAGTACACTCACTGGACTGACTGAAGTGCATTCCCAGTGGTGACATTGAAGTCTTTGGACTCACTGCACTCCATCCCCTCTGGTGCCTTTGCACTCCCTGGACTCACTGCACTGCTCCAGCCGCGGCAGCCGCTCCAGCCGCGGTAGCCCTCCAGCCGTGGCAGCCGCTCCACTCGGTAGCGGCTGGAGCGGCTGCCGCGGCTGGAGCGGCTGCCGCGGCTGGAGCGGCTGCCGCGGATGGAGAGGCTGGCGCGGCTGGAGGGGCTGGAGCGGCTGCCGCGGCTGGAGCGGCTGGAGCGGCTGCCGCGGCTGGAGCGTCTGCCGCGGCTGGAGGGGCTACCGCGGGGTTGACTCGGCTGGAGCGGATGCCGAGGCTGGAACGGCACTCTCTGGACTCACTGAAATGCATTCTCAGTGGTGCCAGTGCACTCTCTGGACTCACTGCTCTGCATCCCCAGTGGTGCTAGTGCACTCTCTGGACTCACTGCAGTGCATCCCCAGTGGTGCCATTGCACTCTCTGGACTCACTGCACCGCATTCCCACTGGTGCCAGTGCGCTCTCTGGACTCACTGCACTGCATCCCCAGTGGTGCCAGTGCGCTCTCAGGACTCACTGCAGGGCATCCCCAGTGGTGCCAGTGCACTCTCTGGACTCACTGCACTGCATCCCCAGTCCTGCCAGTGCACTCTCTTGACTCACTGCAGTGCATCCCCAGTGGTGCCAGTACACTCACTGGACTGACTGAAGTGCATCCCCAGTGGTGCCAGTGCACTCTCTGGACTCACAGCACTGCATGCCCAGTGGTGCCAGTGCACTCTCTGGACTCACTGCATTGCATCCTCAGTGGTGCCAGTGCACTCTCTGGACTCACTGCACTGCATCCCCAGTCCTGCCAGTGCACTCTCTGGACTCACTGCACTGCATCCCCAATGGTGCCAGTGCACTCTCTGGACTCACTGCACTGCTCCAGCCGCGGCAGCCTCTCCAGGCGCACCAGCCGCGGCATCCGCTCCAGCCTCGGCATCCGCTCCAGCCGCGTTAACCGCTCCAGCCGCGGTAGCTCCTCCAGCCGCGCCAGCCGCTCCAGCCGCGGCAGCCGCTCCAGCCGCTCCAGCCGCGGCATCCGCTCCAGCCGCTCCAGCCGCGGCAGCCGCTCCAACCGCGGCAGCCGCTCCAGTCGCGGCAGCCGCTCCAGCCGCTCCAGCCGCGGCAGCCGCTCCAGCCGCTACCGAGTGGAGCGGCTGCCACGGCTGGAGGGCTACCGCGGCTGGAGCGGCTGCCGCGGCTGGAGAGGCTGGCGCGGCTGGAGGGGCTGGAGCGGCTGCCGCGGCTGGAGCGGCTGGAGCGGCTGCCGCGGCTGGAGCGTCTGCCGCGGCTGGAGGGGCTACCGCGGGGTTGACTCGGCTGGAGCGGATGCCGAGGCTGGAACGGCACTCTCTGGACTCACTGAAATGCATTCTCAGTGGTGCCAGTGCACTCTCAGGACTCACTGCAGGGCATCCCCAGTGGTGCCAGTGCACTCTCTGGACTCACTGCACTGCATCCCCAGTCCTGCCAGTGCACTCTCTTGACTCACTGCAGTGCATCCCCAGTGGTGCCAGTACACTCACTGGACTGACTGAAGTGCATCCCCAGTGGTGTCAGTGCACTCACTGGAGTCACTGCACTGCATCCCCAGTGGTGCAAGTGCACTCCCTGGACTCACTGCACTGCATTCCCAGTGGTGACAGTGAAGTCTTTGGACTCACTGCACTCCATCCCCACTGGTGCCTTTGCACTCCCTGGACTCACTGCACTGCTCCAGCCGCGGCAGCCGCTCCAGCCGCGGTAGCCCTCCAGCCGTGGCAGCCGCTCCACTCGGTAGCGGCTGGAGCGGCTGCCGCGGTTGGAGCGGCTGGAGCGGCTGCCGCGGCTGGAGCGGCTGCCGCGGATGGAGAGGCTGGCGAGGCTGGAGGGGCTGGAGCGGCTGCCGCGGCTGGAGCGGCTGGAGCGGCTGCCGCGGCTGGAGCGTCTGCCGCGGCTGGAGGGCCTACCGCGGGGTTGACTCGGCTGGAGCGGATGCCGAGGCTGGAACGGCACTCTCTGGACTCACTGAAATGCATTCTCAGTGGTGCCAGTGCACTCTCTGGACTCACTGCTCTGCATCCCCAGTGGTGCTAGTGCACTCTGGACTCACTGCAGTGCATCCCCAGTGGTGCCAGTGCACTCTCTGGACTCACTGCACCGCATTCCCACTGGTGTCAGTGCACTCTGTGGACTCACTGCACTGCATCCCCAGTGGTGTCAGTGCACTCTCTGGACTCCCGGCACCGTATCCCCAGTGGTGCCAGTGCATTCGCTGGACTCACGGCACTGCATCCACAGTGGTGCCAGTGCACTCTCTGGACTCACTGAAGTGCATTCTCAGTGGAGCCAGTGCACTCTCTGGACTCACTGCACTGCATCCCCAGTGGTGCCAGTGCACTCTCTGGACTCACTGCAGTGCATCCCAAGTGGTGCCAATGCACTCTCTGGACTCACTGCAGTGCATCCCCAGTGGTGCCAGTACACTCACTGGACTCACTGCACTGCATCCCCAGTGGTGCCAGTGCAGTCTCTGCACTCACTGAAGTGCATCTCCAGTGGTGCCAGAGCACTCTCTGGACTCACTGCAGTGCATCACCTGTGGTGCCAGTGCACTCTCTGGACACTCTGCACTGCATCCCCACTGGTGCCAGTGCACTCTCTGGACTCACTGCACTGCATCCCCAGTGGTGCCAGTGCACTCTCTGGACTCACTGCACTGCATCTCCAATGGTGCCAGTGCACTCTCTGGACTCACTGCACTGCATCCCCAGTGGTGCCAATGCACTCTCTGGACTCACTGCTGTGCATCCCCAGTGGTGCCAGTACACTCACTGGACTGACTGAAGTGCATTCCCAGTGGTGACATTGAAGTCTTTGGACTCACTGCACTCCATCCCCACTGGTGCCTTTGCACTCCCTGGACTCACTGCACTGCTCCAGCCGCGGCAGCCGCTCCAGCCGCGGTAGCCCTCCAGCCGTGGCAGCCGCTCCACTCGGTAGCGGCTGGAGCGGCTGCCGCGGCTGGAGCGGCTGCCGCGGCTGGAGCGGCTGCCGCGGATGGAGAGGCTGGCGCGGCTGGAGGGGCTGGAGCGGCTGCCGCGGCTGGAGCGGCTGGAGCGGCTGCCGCGGCTGGAGCGTCTGCCGCGGCTGGAGGGGCTACCGCGGGGTTGACTCGGCTGGAGCGGATGCCGAGGCTGGAACGGCACTCTCTGGACTCACTGAAATGCATTCTCAGTGGTGCCAGTGCACTCTCTGGACTCACTGCTCTGCATCCCCAGTGGTGCTAGTGCACTCTCTGGACTCACTGCAGTGCATCCCCAGTGGTGCCATTGCACTCTCTGGACTCACTGCACCGCATTCCCACTGGTGCCAGTGCGCTCTCTGGACTCACTGCACTGCATCCCCAGTGGTGCCAGTGCGCTCTCAGGACTCACTGCAGGGCATCCCCAGTGGTGCCAGTGCACTCTCTGGACTCACTGCACTGCATCCCCAGTCCTGCCAGTGCACTCTCTTGACTCACTGCAGTGCATCCCCAGTGGTGCCAGTACACTCACTGGACTGACTGAAGTGCATCCCCAGTGGTGCCAGTGCACTCTCTGGACTCACAGCACTGCATGCCCAGTGGTGCCAGTGCACTCTCTGGACTCACTGCATTGCATCCTCAGTGGTGCCAGTGCACTCTCTGGACTCACTGCACTGCATCCCCAGTCCTGCCAGTGCACTCTCTGGACTCACTGCACTGCATCCCCAATGGTGCCAGTGCACTCTCTGGACTCACTGCACTGCTCCAGCCGCGGCAGCCTCTCCAGGCGCACCAGCCGCGGCATCCGCTCCAGCCTCGGCATCCGCTCCAGCCGCGTTAACCGCTCCAGCCGCGGTAGCTCCTCCAGCCGCGCCAGCCGCTCCAGCCGCGGCAGCCGCTCCAGCCGCTCCAGCCGCGGCATCCGCTCCAGCCGCTCCAGCCGCGGCAGCCGCTCCAACCGCGGCAGCCGCTCCAGTCGCGGCAGCCGCTCCAGCCGCTACCGAGTGGAGCGGCTGCCACGGCTGGAGGGCTACCGCGGCTGGAGCGGCTGCCGCGGCTGGAGAGGCTGGCGCGGCTGGAGGGGCTGGAGCGGCTGCCGCGGCTGGAGCGGCTGGAGCGGCTGCCGCGGCTGGAGCGTCTGCCGCGGCTGGAGGGGCTACCGCGGGGTTGACTCGGCTGGAGCGGATGCCGAGGCTGGAACGGCACTCTCTGGACTCACTGAAATGCATTCTCAGTGGTGCCAGTGCACTCTCTGGACTCACTGCACTGCATCCCCAGTGGTGCCAGTGCACTCTCTGGACTCACTGCACTGCATCCCCAGTCCTGCCAGTGCACTCTCTTGACTCACTGCAGTGCATCCCCAGTGGTGCCAGTACACTCACTGGACTGACTGAAGTGCATCCCCAGTGGTGTCAGTGCACTCACTGGAGTCACTGCACTGCATCCCCAGTGGTGCAAGTGCACTCCCTGGACTCACTGCACTGCATTCCCAGTGGTGACAGTGAAGTCTTTGGACTCACTGCACTCCATCCCCACTGGTGCCTTTGCACTCCCTGGACTCACTGCACTGCTCCAGCCGCGGCAGCCGCTCCAGCCGCGGTAGCCCTCCAGCCGTGGCAGCCGCTCCACTCGGTAGCGGCTGGAGCGGCTGCCGCGGTTGGAGCGGCTGGAGCGGCTGCCGCGGCTGGAGCGGCTGCCGCGGATGGAGAGGCTGGCGAGGCTGGAGGGGCTGGAGCGGCTGCCGCGGCTGGAGCGGCTGGAGCGGCTGCCGCGGCTGGAGCGTCTGCCGCGGCTGGAGGGCCTACCGCGGGGTTGACTCGGCTGGAGCGGATACCGAGGCTGGAACGGCACTCTCTGGACTCACTGAAATGCATTCTCAGTGGTGCCAGTGCACTCTCTGGACTCACTGCTCTGCATCCCCAGTGGTGCTAGTGCACTCTGGACTCACTGCAGTGCATCCCCAGTGGTGCCAGTGCACTCTCTGGACTCACTGCACCGCATTCCCACTGGTGTCAGTGCACTCTGTGGACTCACTGCACTGCATCCCCAGTGGTGTCAGTGCACTCTCTGGACTCCCGGCACCGTATCCCCAGTGGTGCCAGTGCATTCGCTGGACTCACGGCACTGCATCCACAGTGGTGCCAGTGCACTCTCTGGACTCACTGAAGTGCATTCTCAGTGGAGCCAGTGCACTCTCTGGACTCACTGCACTGCATCCCCAGTGGTGCCAGTGCACTCTCTGGACTCACTGCAGTGCATCCCAAGTGGTGCCAATGCACTCTCTGGACTCACTGCAGTGCATCCCCAGTGGTGCCAGTACACTCACTGGACTCACTGCACTGCATCCCCAGTGGTGCCAGTGCAGTCTCTGCACTCACTGAAGTGCATCTCCAGTGGTGCCAGAGCACTCTCTGGACTCACTGCAGTGCATCCCAGTGGTGCCAGTGCACTCTCTGGACTCACTGCACTGCATCCCCAGTGGTGCCAGTGCACTCTCTGGACTCACTGCACTGCATCTCCAATGGTGCCAGTGCACTCTCTGGACTCACTGCACTGCATCCCCAGTGGTGCCAATGCACTCTCTGGACTCACTGCTGTGCATCCCCAGTGGTGCCAGTACACTCACTGGACTGACTGAAGTGCATTCCCAGTGGTGACATTGAAGTCTTTGGACTCACTGCACTCCATCCCCACTGGTGCCTTTGCACTCCCTGGACTCACTGCACTGCTCCAGCCGCGGCAGCCGCTCCAGCCGCGGTAGCCCTCCAGCCGTGGCAGCCGCTCCACTCGGTAGCGGCTGGAGCGGCTGCCGCGGCTGGAGCGGCTGGAGCGGCTGCCGCGGCTGGAGCGGCTGCCGCGGATGGAGAGGCTGGCGCGGCTGGAGGGGCTGGAGCGGCTGCCGCGGCTGGAGCGGCTGGAGCGGCTGCCGCGGCTGGAGCGTCTGCCGCGGCTGGAGGGGCTACCGCGGGGTTGACTCGGCTGGAGCGGATGCCGAGGCTGGAACGGCACTCTCTGGACTCACTGAAATGCATTCTCAGTGGTGCCAGTGCACTCTCTGGACTCACTGCTCTGCATCCCCAGTGGTGCTAGTGCACTCTCTGGACTCACTGCAGTGCATCCCCAGTGGTGCCATTGCACTCTCTGGACTCACTGCACCGCATTCCCACTGGTGCCAGTGCGCTCTCTGGACTCACTGCACTGCATCCCCAGTGGTGCCAGTGCGCTCTCAGGACTCACTGCAGGGCATCCCCAGTGGTGCCAGTGCACTCTCTGGACTCACTGCACTGCATCCCCAGTCCTGCCAGTGCACTCTCTTGACTCACTGCAGTGCATCCCCAGTGGTGCCAGTACACTCACTGGACTGACTGAAGTGCATCCCCAGTGGTGTCAGTGCACTCACTGGAGTCACTGCACTGCATCCCCAGTGGTGCAAGTGCACTCCCTGGACTCACTGCACTGCATTCCCAGTGGTGACAGTGAAGTCTTTGGACTCACTGCACTCCATCCCCACTGGTGCCTTTGCACTCCCTGGACTCACTGCACTGCTCCAGCCGCGGCAGCCGCTCCAGCCGCGGTAGCCCTCCAGCCGTGGCAGCCGCTCCACTCGGTAGCGGCTGGAGCGGCTGCCGCGGTTGGAGCGGCTGGAGCGGCTGCCGCGGCTGGAGCGGCTGCCGCGGATGGAGAGGCTGGCGAGGCTGGAGGGGCTGGAGCGGCTGCCGCGGCTGGAGCGGCTGGAGCGGCTGCCGCGGCTGGAGCGTCTGCCGCGGCTGGAGGGCCTACCGCGGGGTTGACTCGGCTGGAGCGGATACCGAGGCTGGAACGGCACTCTCTGGACTCACTGAAATGCATTCTCAGTGGTGCCAGTGCACTCTCTGGACTCACTGCTCTGCATCCCCAGTGGTGCTAGTGCACTCTGGACTCACTGCAGTGCATCCCCAGTGGTGCCAGTGCACTCTCTGGACTCACTGCACCGCATTCCCACTGGTGTCAGTGCACTCTGTGGACTCACTGCACTGCATCCCCAGTGGTGTCAGTGCACTCTCTGGACTCCCGGCACCGTATCCCCAGTGGTGCCAGTGCATTCGCTGGACTCACGGCACTGCATCCACAGTGGTGCCAGTGCACTCTCTGGACTCACTGAAGTGCATTCTCAGTGGAGCCAGTGCACTCTCTGGACTCACTGCACTGCATCCCCAGTGGTGCCAGTGCACTCTCTGGACTCACTGCAGTGCATCCCAAGTGGTGCCAATGCACTCTCTGGACTCACTGCAGTGCATCCCCAGTGGTGCCAGTACACTCACTGGACTCACTGCACTGCATCCCCAGTGGTGCCAGTGCAGTCTCTGCACTCACTGAAGTGCATCTCCAGTGGTGCCAGAGCACTCTCTGGACTCACTGCAGTGCATCACCTGTGGTGCCAGTGCACTCTCTGGACACTCTGCACTGCATCCCCACTGGTGCCAGTGCACTCTCTGGACTCACTGCACTGCATCCCCAGTGGTGCCAGTGCACTCTCTGGACTCACTGCACTGCATCTCCAATGGTGCCAGTGCACTCTCTGGACTCACTGCACTGCATCCCCAGTGGTGCCAATGCACTCTCTGGACTCACTGCTGTGCATCCCCAGTGGTGCCAGTACACTCACTGGACTGACTGAAGTGCATTCCCAGTGGTGACATTGAAGTCTTTGGACTCACTGCACTCCATCCCCACTGGTGCCTTTGCACTCCCTGGACTCACTGCACTGCTCCAGCCGCGGCAGCCGCTCCAGCCGCGGTAGCCCTCCAGCCGTGGCAGCCGCTCCACTCGGTAGCGGCTGGAGCGGCTGCCGCGGCTGGAGCGGCTGCCGCGGCTGGAGCGGCTGCCGCGGATGGAGAGGCTGGCGCGGCTGGAGGGGCTGGAGCGGCTGCCGCGGCTGGAGCGGCTGGAGCGGCTGCCGCGGCTGGAGCGTCTGCCGCGGCTGGAGGGGCTACCGCGGGGTTGACTCGGCTGGAGCGGATGCCGAGGCTGGAACGGCACTCTCTGGACTCACTGAAATGCATTCTCAGTGGTGCCAGTGCACTCTCTGGACTCACTGCTCTGCATCCCCAGTGGTGCTAGTGCACTCTCTGGACTCACTGCAGTGCATCCCCAGTGGTGCCATTGCACTCTCTGGACTCACTGCACCGCATTCCCACTGGTGCCAGTGCTCTCTCTGGACTCACTGCACTGCATCCCCAGTGGTGCCAGTGCGCTCTCAGGACTCACTGCAGGGCATCCCCAGTGGTGCCAGTACACTCACTGGACTGACTGAAGTGCATCCCCAGTGGTGCCAGTGCACTCTCTGGACTCACAGCACTGCATGCCCAGTGGTGCCAGTGCACTCTCTGGACTCACTGCATTGCATCCTCAGTGGTGCCAGTGCACTCTCTGGACTCACTGCACTGCATCCCCAGTCCTGCCAGTGCACTCTCTGGACTCACTGCACTGCATCCCCAATGGTGCCAGTGCACTCTCTGGACTCACTGCACTGCTCCAGCCGCGGCAGCCTCTCCAGGCGCACCAGCCGCGGCATCCGCTCCAGCCTCGGCATCCGCTCCAGCCGCGTTAACCGCTCCAGCCGCGGTAGCTCCTCCAGCCGCGCCAGCCGCTCCAGCCGCGGCATCCGCTCCAGCCGCTCCAGCCGCGGCAGCCGCTCCAACCGCGGCAGCCGCTCCAGCCGCGGCAGCCGCTCCAGCCGCTACCGAGTGGAGCGGCTGCCACGGCTGGAGGGCTACCGCGGCTGGAGCGGCTGCCGCGGCTGGAGAGGCTGGCGCGGCTGGAGGGGCTGGAGCGGCTGCCGCGGCTGGAGCGGCTGGAGCGGCTGCCGCGGCTGGAGCGTCTGCCGCGGCTGGAGGGGCTACCGCGGGGTTGACTCGGCTGGAGCGGATGCCGAGGCTGGAACGGCACTCTCTGGACTCACTGAAATGCATTCTCAGTGGTGCCAGTGCACTCTCTGGACTCACTGCTCTGCATCCCCAGTGGTGCTAGTGCACTCTCTGGACTCACTGCAGTGCATCCCCAGTGGTGCCATTGCACTCTCTGGACTCACTGCACCGCATTCCCACTGGTGCCAGTGCGCTCTCTGGACTCACTGCACTGCATCCCCAGTGGTGCCAGTGCGCTCTCAGGACTCACTGCAGGGCATCCCCAGTGGTGCCAGTGCACTCTCTGGACTCACTGCACTGCATCCCCAGTCCTGCCAGTGCACTCTCTTGACTCACTGCAGTGCATCCCCAGTGGTGCCAGTACACTCACTGGACTGACTGAAGTGCATCCCCAGTGGTGTCAGTGCACTCACTGGAGTCACTGCACTGCATCCCCAGTGGTGCAAGTGCACTCCCTGGACTCACTGCACTGCATTCCCAGTGGTGACAGTGAAGTCTTTGGACTCACTGCACTCCATCCCCACTGGTGCCTTTGCACTCCCTGGACTCACTGCACTGCTCCAGCCGCGGCAGCCGCTCCAGCCGCGGTAGCCCTCCAGCCGTGGCAGCCGCTCCACTCGGTAGCGGCTGGAGCGGCTGCCGCGGTTGGAGCGGCTGGAGCGGCTGCCGCGGCTGGAGCGGCTGCCGCGGATGGAGAGGCTGGCGAGGCTGGAGGGGCTGGAGCGGCTGCCGCGGCTGGAGCGGCTGGAGCGGCTGCCGCGGCTGGAGCGTCTGCCGCGGCTGGAGGGCCTACCGCGGGGTTGACTCGGCTGGAGCGGATACCGAGGCTGGAACGGCACTCTCTGGACTCACTGCAGTGCATCCCCAGTGGTGCCAGTGCACTCTCTGGACTCACTGCACCGCATTCCCACTGGTGTCAGTGCACTCTGTGGACTCACTGCACTGCAACCCCAGTGGTGTCAGTGCACTCTCTGGACTCCCGGCACCGTATCCCCAGTGGTGCCAGTGCATCTGCTGGACTCACGGCACTGCATCCACAGTGGTGCCAGTGCACTCTCTGGACTCACTGAAGTGCATTCTCAGTGGAGCCAGTGCACTCTCTGGACTCACTGCACTGCATCCCCAGTGGTGCCAGTGCACTCTCTGGACTCACTGCAGTGCATCCCAAGTGGTGCCAATGCACTCTCTGGACTCACTGCAGTGCATCCCCAGTGGTGCCAGTACACTCACTGGACTCACTGCACTGCATCCCCAGTGGTGCCAGTGCAGTCTCTGCACTCACTGAAGTGCATCTCCAGTGGTGCCAGAGCACTCTCTGGACTCACTGCAGTGCATCCCAGTGGTGCCAGTGCACTCTCTGGACACTCTGCACTGCATCCCCACTGGTGCCAGTGCACTCTCTGGACTCATTGCACTGCATCCCCAGTGGTGCCAGTGCACTCTCTGGACTCACTGCACTGCATCTCCAATGGTGCCAGTGCACTCTCTGGACTCACTGCACTGCATCCCCAGTGGTGCCAATGCACTCTCTGGACTCACTGCTGTGCATCCCCAGTGGTGCCAGTACACTCACTGGACTGACTGAAGTGCATTCCCAGTGGTGACATTGAAGTCTTTGGACTCACTGCACTCCATCCCCACTGGTGCCTTTGCACTCCCTGGACTCACTGCACTGCTCCAGCCGCGGCAGCCGCTCCAGCCGCGGTAGCCCTCCAGCCGTGGCAGCCGCTCCACTCGGTAGCGGCTGGAGCGGCTGCCGCGGCTGGAGCGGCTGGAGCGGCTGCCGCGGCTGGAGCGGCTGCCGCGGATGGAGAGGCTGGCGCGGCTGGAGGGGCTGGAGCGGCTGCCGCGGCTGGAGCGGCTGGAGCGGCTGCCGCGGCTGGAGCGTCTGCCGCGGCTGGAGGGGCTACCGCGGGGTTGACTCGGCTGGAGCGGATGCCGAGGCTGGAACGGCACTCTCTGGACTCACTGAAATGCATTCTCAGTGGTGCCAGTGCACTCTCTGGACTCACTGCTCTGCATCCCCAGTGGTGCTAGTGCACTCTCTGGACTCACTGCAGTGCATCCCCAGTGGTGCCATTGCACTCTCTGGACTCACTGCACCGCATTCCCACTGGTGCCAGTGCGCTCTCTGGACTCACTGCACTGCATCCCCAGTGGTGCCAGTGCGCTCTCAGGACTCACTGCAGGGCATCCCCAGTGGTGCCAGTGCACTCTCTGGACTCACTGCACTGCATCCCCAGTCCTGCCAGTGCACTCTCTTGACTCACTGCAGTGCATCCCCAGTGGTGCCAGTACACTCACTGGACTGACTGAAGTGCATCCCCAGTGGTGTCAGTGCACTCACTGGAGTCACTGCACTGCATCCCCAGTGGTGCCAGTGCACTCTCTGGACTCACTGCTCTGCATCCCCAGTGGTGCTAGTGCACTCTGGACTCACTGCAGTGCATCCCCAGTGGTGCCAGTGCACTCTCTGGACTCACTGCACCGCATTCCCACTGGTGTCAGTGCACTCTGTGGACTCACTGCACTGCATCCCCAGTGGTGTCAGTGCACTCTCTGGACTCCCGGCACCGTATCCCCAGTGGTGCCAGTGCATTCGCTGGACTCACGGCACTGCATCCCCAGTGGTGCCAGTGCACTCTCTGGACTCACTGCAGTGCATCCCAAGTGGTGCCAATGCACTCTCTGGACTCACTGCAGTGCATCCCCAGTGGTGCCAGTACACTCACTGGACTCACTGCACTGCATCCCCAGTGGTGCCAGTGCAGTCTCTGCACTCACTGAAGTGCATCTCCAGTGGTGCCAGAGCACTCTCTGGACTCACTGCAGTGCATCCCAGTGGTGCCAGTGCACTCTCTGGACACTCTGCACTGCATCCCCACTGGTGCCAGTGCACTCTCTGGACTCACTGCACTGCATCCCCAGTGGTGCCAGTGCACTCTCTGGACTCACTGCACTGCATCTCCAATGGTGCCAGTGCACTCTCTGGACTCACTGCACTGCATCCCCAGTGGTGCCAATGCACTCTCTGGACTCACTGCTGTGCATCCCCAGTGGTGCCAGTACACTCACTGGACTGACTGAAGTGCATTCCCAGTGGTGACATTGAAGTCTTTGGACTCACTGCACTCCATCCCCACTGGTGCCTTTGCACTCCCTGGACTCACTGCACTGCTCCAGCCGCGGCAGCCGCTCCAGCCGCGGTAGCCCTCCAGCCGTGGCAGCCGCTCCACTCGGTAGCGGCTGGAGCGGCTGCCGCGGCTGGAGCGGCTGGAGCGGCTGCCGCGGCTGGAGCGGCTGCCGCGGATGGAGAGGCTGGCGCGGCTGGAGGGGCTGGAGCGGCTGCCGCGGCTGGAGCGGCTGGAGCGGCTGCCGCGGCTGGAGCGTCTGCCGCGGCTGGAGGGGCTACCGCGGGGTTGACTCGGCTGGAGCGGATGCCGAGGCTGGAACGGCACTCTCTGGACTCACTGAAATGCATTCTCAGTGGTGCCAGTGCACTCTCTGGACTCACTGCTCTGCATCCCCAGTGGTGCTAGTGCACTCTCTGGACTCACTGCAGTGCATCCCCAGTGGTGCCATTGCACTCTCTGGACTCACTGCACCGCATTCCCACTGGTGCCAGTGCGCTCTCTGGACTCACTGCACTGCATCCCCAGTGGTGCCAGTGCGCTCTCAGGACTCACTGCAGGGCATCCCCAGTGGTGCCAGTGCACTCTCTGGACTCACTGCACTGCATCCCCAGTCCTGCCAGTGCACTCTCTTGACTCACTGCAGTGCATCCCCAGTGGTGCCAGTACACTCACTGGACTGACTGAAGTGCATCCCCAGTGGTGTCAGTGCACTCACTGGAGTCACTGCACTGCATCCCCAGTGGTGCAAGTGCACTCCCTGGACTCACTGCACTGCATTCCCAGTGGTGACAGTGAAGTCTTTGGACTCACTGCACTCCATCCCCACTGGTGCCTTTGCACTCCCTGGACTCACTGCACTGCTCCAGCCGCGGCAGCCGCTCCAGCCGCGGTAGCCCTCCAGCCGTGGCAGCCGCTCCACTCGGTAGCGGCTGGAGCGGCTGCCGCGGTTGGAGCGGCTGGAGCGGCTGCCGCGGCTGGAGCGGCTGCCGCGGATGGAGAGGCTGGCGAGGCTGGAGGGGCTGGAGCGGCTGCCGCGGCTGGAGCGGCTGGAGCGGCTGCCGCGGCTGGAGCGTCTGCCGCGGCTGGAGGGCCTACCGCGGGGTTGACTCGGCTGGAGCGGATACCGAGGCTGGAACGGCACTCTCTGGACTCACTGAAATGCATTCTCAGTGGTGCCAGTGCACTCTCTGGACTCACTGCTCTGCATCCCCAGTGGTGCTAGTGCACTCTGGACTCACTGCAGTGCATCCCCAGTGGTGCCAGTGCACTCTCTGGACTCACTGCACCGCATTCCCACTGGTGTCAGTGCACTCTCTGGACTCCCGGCACCGTATCCCCAGTGGTGCCAGTGCATTCGCTGGACTCACGGCACTGCATCCACAGTGGTGCCAGTGCACTCTCTGGACTCACTGAAGTGCATTCTCAGTGGAGCCAGTGCACTCTCTGGACTCACTGCACTGCATCCCCAGTGGTGCCAGTGCACTCTCTGGACTCACTGCAGTGCATCCCAAGTGGTGCCAATGCACTCTCTGGACTCACTGCAGTGCATCCCCAGTGGTGCCAGTACACTCACTGGACTCACTGCACTGCATCCCCAGTGGTGCCAGTGCAGTCTCTGCCCTCACTGAAGTGCATCTCCAGTGGTGCCAGAGCACTCTCTGGACTCACTGCAGTGCATCCCAGTGGTGCCAGTGCACTCTCTGGACTCACTGCACTGCATCCCCAGTGGTGCCAGTGCACTCTCTGGACTCACTGCACTGCATCTCCAATGGTGCCAGTGCACTCTCTGGACTCACTGCACTGCATCCCCAGTGGTGCCAATGCACTCTCTGGACTCACTGCTGTGCATCCCCAGTGGTGCCAGTACACTCACTGGACTGACTGAAGTGCATTCCCAGTGGTGACATTGAAGTCTTTGGACTCACTGCACTCCATCCCCACTGGTGCCTTTGCACTCCCTGGACTCACTGCACTGCTCCAGCCGCGGCAGCCGCTCCAGCCGCGGTAGCCCTCCAGCCGTGGCAGCCGCTCCACTCGGTAGCGGCTGGAGCGGCTGCCGCGGCTGGAGCGGCTGGAGCGGCTGCCGCGGCTGGAGCGGCTGCCGCGGATGGAGAGGCTGGCGCGGCTGGAGGGGCTGGAGCGGCTGCCGCGGCTGGAGCGGCTGGAGCGGCTGCCGCGGCTGGAGCGTCTGCCGCGGCTGGAGGGGCTACCGCGGGGTTGACTCGGCTGGAGCGGATGCCGAGGCTGGAACGGCACTCTCTGGACTCACTGAAATGCATTCTCAGTGGTGCCAGTGCACTCTCTGGACTCACTGCTCTGCATCCCCAGTGGTGCTAGTGCACTCTCTGGACTCACTGCAGTGCATCCCCAGTGGTGCCATTGCACTCTCTGGACTCACTGCACCGCATTCCCACTGGTGCCAGTGCGCTCTCTGGACTCACTGCACTGCATCCCCAGTGGTGCCAGTGCGCTCTCAGGACTCACTGCAGGGCATCCCCAGTGGTGCCAGTGCACTCTCTGGACTCACTGCACTGCATCCCCAGTCCTGCCAGTGCACTCTCTTGACTCACTGCAGTGCATCCCCAGTGGTGCCAGTACACTCACTGGACTGACTGAAGTGCATCCCCAGTGGTGTCAGTGCACTCACTGGAGTCACTGCACTGCATCCCCAGTGGTGCAAGTGCACTCCCTGGACTCACTGCACTGCATTCCCAGTGGTGACAGTGAAGTCTTTGGACTCACTGCACTCCATCCCCACTGGTGCCTTTGCACTCCCTGGACTCACTGCACTGCTCCAGCCGCGGCAGCCGCTCCAGCCGCGGTAGCCCTCCAGCCGTGGCAGCCGCTCCACTCGGTAGCGGCTGGAGCGGCTGCCGCGGCTGGAGCGGCTGGAGCGGCTGCCGCGGCTGGAGCGGCTGCCGCGGATGGAGAGGCTGGCGCGGCTGGAGGGGCTGGAGCGGCTGCCGCGGCTGGAGCGGCTGGAGCGGCTGCCGCGGCTGGAGCGTCTGCCGCGGCTGGAGGGGCTACCGCGGGGTTGACTCGGCTGGAGCGGATGCCGAGGCTGGAACGGCACTCTCTGGACTCACTGAAATGCATTCTCAGTGGTGCCAGTGCACTCTCTGGACTCACTGCTCTGCATCCCCAGTGGTGCTAGTGCACTCTCTGGACTCACTGCAGTGCATCCCCAGTGGTGCCAGTGCACTCTCTGGACTCACTGCACTGCATTCCCACTGGTGCCAGTGCGCTCTCTGGACTCACTGCACTGCATCCCCAGTGGTGCCATTGCACTCTCTGGACTCACTGCACCGCATTCCCACTGGTGCCAGTGCGCTCTCTGGACTCACTGCACTGCATCCCCAGTGGTGCCAGTGCGCTCTCAGGACTCACTGCAGGGCATCCCCAGTGGTGCCAGTGCACTCTCTGGACTCACTGCACTGCATCCCCAGTCCTGCCAGTGCACTCTCTTGACTCACTGCAGTGCATCCCCAGTGGTGCCAGTACACTCACTGGACTGACTGAAGTGCATCCCCAGTGGTGTCAGTGCACTCACTGGAGTCACTGCACTGCATCCCCAGTGGTGCAAGTGCACTCCCTGGACTCACTGCACTGCATTCCCAGTGGTGACAGTGAAGTCTTTGGACTCACTGCACTCCATCCCCACTGGTGCCTTTGCACTCCCTGGACTCACTGCACTGCTCCAGCCGCGGCAGCCGCTCCAGCCGCGGTAGCCCTCCAGCCGTGGCAGCCGCTCCACTCGGTAGCGGCTGGAGCGGCTGCCGCGGTTGGAGCGGCTGGAGCGGCTGCCGCGGCTGGAGCGGCTGCCGCGGATGGAGAGGCTGGCGAGGCTGGAGGGGCTGGAGCGGCTGCCGCGGCTGGAGCGGCTGGAGCGGCTGCCGCGGCTGGAGCGTCTGCCGCGGCTGGAGGGCCTACCGCGGGGTTGACTCGGCTGGAGCGGATACCGAGGCTGGAACGGCACTCTCTGGACTCACTGAAATGCATTCTCAGTGGTGCCAGTGCACTCTCTGGACTCACTGCTCTGCATCCCCAGTGGTGCTAGTGCACTCTGGACTCACTGCAGTGCATCCCCAGTGGTGCCAGTGCACTCTCTGGACTCACTGCACCGCATTCCCACTGGTGTCAGTGCACTCTGTGGACTCACTGCACTGCATCCCCAGTGGTGTCAGTGCACTCTCTGGACTCCCGGCACCGTATCCCCAGTGGTGCCAGTGCATTCGCTGGACTCACGGCACTGCATCCACAGTGGTGCCAGTGCACTCTCTGGACTCACTGAAGTGCATTCTCAGTGGAGCCAGTGCACTCTCTGGACTCACTGCACTGCATCCCCAGTGGTGCCAGTGCACTCTCTGGACTCACTGCAGTGCATCCCAAGTGGTGCCAATGCACTCTCTGGACTCACTGCAGTGCATCCCCAGTGGTGCCAGTACACTCACTGGACTCACTGCACTGCATCCCCAGTGGTGCCAGTGCAGTCTCTGCACTCACTGAAGTGCATCTCCAGTGGTGCCAGAGCACTCTCTGGACTCACTGCAGTGCATCACCTGTGGTGCCAGTGCACTCTCTGGACACTCTGCACTGCATCCCCACTGGTGCCAGTGCACTCTCTGGACTCACTGCACTGCATCCCCAGTGGTGCCAGTGCACTCTCTGGACTCACTGCACTGCATCTCCAATGGTGCCAGTGCACTCTCTGGACTCACTGCACTGCATCCCCAGTGGTGCCAATGCACTCTCTGGACTCACTGCTGTGCATCCCCAGTGGTGCCAGTACACTCACTGGACTGACTGAAGTGCATTCCCAGTGGTGACATTGAAGTCTTTGGACTCACTGCACTCCATCCCCACTGGTGCCTTTGCACTCCCTGGACTCACTGCACTGCTCCAGCCGCGGCAGCCGCTCCAGCCGCGGTAGCCCTCCAGCCGTGGCAGCCGCTCCACTCGGTAGCGGCTGGAGCGGCTGCCGCGGCTGGAGCGGCTGCCGCGGCTGGAGCGGCTGCCGCGGATGGAGAGGCTGGCGCGGCTGGAGGGGCTGGAGCGGCTGCCGCGGCTGGAGCGGCTGGAGCGGCTGCCGCGGCTGGAGCGTCTGCCGCGGCTGGAGGGGCTACCGCGGGGTTGACTCGGCTGGAGCGGATGCCGAGGCTGGAACGGCACTCTCTGGACTCACTGAAATGCATTCTCAGTGGTGCCAGTGCACTCTCTGGACTCACTGCAGTGCATCCCCAGTGGTGCCATTGCACTCTCTGGACTCACTGCACCGCATTCCCACTGGTGCCAGTGCTCTCTCTGGACTCACTGCACTGCATCCCCAGTGGTGCCAGTGCGCTCTCAGGACTCACTGCAGGGCATCCCCAGTGGTGCCAGTGCACTCTCTGGACTCACTGCACTGCATCCCCAGTCCTGCCAGTGCACTCTCTTGACTCACTGCAGTGCATCCCCAGTGGTGCCAGTACACTCACTGGACTGACTGAAGTGCATCCCCAGTGGTGCCAGTGCACTCTCTGGACTCACAGCACTGCATGCCCAGTGGTGCCAGTGCACTCTCTGGACTCACTGCATTGCATCCTCAGTGGTGCCAGTGCACTCTCTGGACTCACTGCACTGCATCCCCAGTCCTGCCAGTGCACTCTCTGGACTCACTGCACTGCATCCCCAATGGTGCCAGTGCACTCTCTGGACTCACTGCACTGCTCCAGCCGCGGCAGCCTCTCCAGGCGCACCAGCCGCGGCATCCGCTCCAGCCTCGGCATCCGCTCCAGCCGCGTTAACCGCTCCAGCCGCGGTAGCTCCTCCAGCCGCGCCAGCCGCTCCAGCCGCGGCAGCCGCTCCAGCCGCTCCAGCCGCGGCATCCGCTCCAGCCGCTCCAGCCGCGGCAGCCGCTCCAACCGCGGCAGCCGCTCCAGTCGCGGCAGCCGCTCCAGCCGCTCCAGCCGCGGCAGCCGCTCCAGCCGCTACCGAGTGGAGCGGCTGCCACGGCTGGAGGGCTACCGCGGCTGGAGCGGCTGCCGCGGCTGGAGAGGCTGGCGCGGCTGGAGGGGCTGGAGCGGCTGCCGCGGCTGGAGCGGCTGGAGCGGCTGCCGCGGCTGGAGCGGCTGCCGCGGATGGAGAGGCTGGCGCGGCTGGAGGGGCTGGAGCGGCTGCCGCGGCTGGAGCGGCTGGAGCGGCTGCCGCGGCTGGAGCGTCTGCCGCGGCTGGAGGGGCTACCGCGGGGTTGACTCGGCTGGAGCGGATGCCGAGGCTGGAACGGCACTCTCTGGACTCACTGAAATGCATTCTCAGTGGTGCCAGTGCACTCTCTGGACTCACTGCTCTGCATCCCCAGTGGTGCTAGTGCACTCTCTGGACTCACTGCAGTGCATCCCCAGTGGTGCCATTGCACTCTCTGGACTCACTGCACCGCATTCCCACTGGTGCCAGTGCGCTCTCTGGACTCACTGCACTGCATCCCCAGTGGTGCCAGTGCGCTCTCAGGACTCACTGCAGGGCATCCCCAGTGGTGCCAGTGCACTCTCTGGACTCACTGCACTGCATCCCCAGTCCTGCCAGTGCACTCTCTTGACTCACTGCAGTGCATCCCCAGTGGTGCCAGTACACTCACTGGACTGACTGAAGTGCATCCCCAGTGGTGTCAGTGCACTCACTGGAGTCACTGCACTGCATCCCCAGTGGTGCAAGTGCACTCCCTGGACTCACTGCACTGCATTCCCAGTGGTGACAGTGAAGTCTTTGGACTCACTGCACTCCATCCCCACTGGTGCCTTTGCACTCCCTGGACTCACTGCACTGCTCCAGCCGCGGCAGCCGCTCCAGCCGCGGTAGCCCTCCAGCCGTGGCAGCCGCTCCACTCGGTAGCGGCTGGAGCGGCTGCCGCGGTTGGAGCGGCTGGAGCGGCTGCCGCGGCTGGAGCGGCTGCCGCGGATGGAGAGGCTGGCGAGGCTGGAGGGGCTGGAGCGGCTGCCGCGGCTGGAGCGGCTGGAGCGGCTGCCGCGGCTGGAGCGTCTGCCGCGGCTGGAGGGGCTACCGCGGGGTTGACTCGGCTGGAGCGGATGCCGAGGCTGGAACGGCACTCTCTGGACTCACTGAAATGCATTCTCAGTGGTGCCAGTGCACTCTCTGGACTCACTGCTCTGCATCCCCAGTGGTGCTAGTGCACTCTGGACTCACTGCAGTGCATCCCCAGTGGTGCCAGTGCACTCTCTGGACTCACTGCACCGCATTCCCACTGGTGTCAGTGCACTCTGTGGACTCACTGCACTGCAACCCCAGTGGTGTCAGTGCACTCTCTGGACTCCCGGCACCGTATCCCCAGTGGTGCCAGTGCATTTGCTGGACTCACGGCACTGCATCCACAGTGGTGCCAGTGCACTCTCTGGACTCACTGAAGTGCATTCTCAGTGGAGCCAGTGCACTCTCTGGACTCACTGCACTGCATCCCCAGTGGTGCCAGTGCACTCTCTGGACTCACTGCAGTGCATCCCAAGTGGTGCCAATGCACTCTCTGGACTCACTGCAGTGCATCCCCAGTGGTGCCAGTACACTCACTGGACTCACTGCACTGCATCCCCAGTGGTGCCAGTGCAGTCTCTGCACTCACTGAAGTGCATCTCCAGTGGTGCCAGAGCACTCTCTGGACTCACTGCAGTGCATCCCAGTGGTGCCAGTGCACTCTCTGGACACTCTGCACTGCATCCCCACTGGTGCCAGTGCACTCTCTGGACTCACTGCACTGCATCCCCAGTGGTGCCAGTGCACTCTCTGGACTCACTGCACTGCATCTCCAATGGTGCCAGTGCACTCTCTGGACTCACTGCACTGCATCCCCAGTGGTGCCAATGCACTCTCTGGACTCACTGCTGTGCATCCCCAGTGGTGCCAGTACACTCACTGGACTGACTGAAGTGCATTCCCAGTGGTGACATTGAAGTCTTTGGACTCACTGCACTCCATCCCCACTGGTGCCTTTGCACTCCCTGGACTCACTGCACTGCTCCAGCCGCGGCAGCCGCTCCAGCCGCGGTAGCCCTCCAGCCGTGGCAGCCGCTCCACTCGGTAGCGGCTGGAGCGGCTGCCGCGGCTGGAGCGGCTGGAGCGGCTGCCGCGGCTGGAGCGGCTGCCGCGGATGGAGAGGCTGGCGCGGCTGGAGGGGCTGGAGCGGCTGCCGCGGCTGGAGCGGCTGGAGCGGCTGCCGCGGCTGGAGCGTCTGCCGCGGCTGGAGGGCCTACCGCGGGGTTGACTCGGCTGGAGCGGATGCCGAGGCTGGAACGGCACTCTCTGGACTCACTGAAATGCATTCTCAGTGGTGCCAGTGCACTCTCTGGACTCACTGCTCTGCATCCCCAGTGGTGCTAGTGCACTCTCTGGACTCACTGCAGTGCATCCCCAGTGGTGCCATTGCACTCTCTGGACTCACTGCACCGCATTCCCACTGGTGCCAGTGCGCTCTCTGGACTCACTGCACTGCATCCCCAGTGGTGCCAGTGCGCTCTCAGGACTCACTGCAGGGCATCCCCAGTGGTGCCAGTGCACTCTCTGGACTCACTGCACTGCATCCCCAGTCCTGCCAGTGCACTCTCTTGACTCACTGCAGTGCATCCCCAGTGGTGCCAGTACACTCACTGGACTGACTGAAGTGCATCCCCAGTGGTGTCAGTGCACTCACTGGAGTCACTGCACTGCATCCCCAGTGGTGCAAGTGCACTCCCTGGACTCACTGCACTGCATTCCCAGTGGTGACAGTGAAGTCTTTGGACTCACTGCACTCCATCCCCACTGGTGCCTTTGCACTCCCTGGACTCACTGCACTGCTCCAGCCGCGGCAGCCGCTCCAGCCGCGGTAGCCCTCCAGCCGTGGCAGCCGCTCCACTCGGTAGCGGCTGGAGCGGCTGCCGCGGTTGGAGCGGCTGGAGCGGCTGCCGCGGCTGGAGCGGCTGCCGCGGATGGAGAGGCTGGCGAGGCTGGAGGGGCTGGAGCGGCTGCCGCGGCTGGAGCGGCTGGAGCGGCTGCCGCGGCTGGAGCGTCTGCCGCGGCTGGAGGGCCTACCGCGGGGTTGACTCGGCTGGAGCGGATACCGAGGCTGGAACGGCACTCTCTGGACTCACTGAAATGCATTCTCAGTGGTGCCAGTGCACTCTCTGGACTCACTGCTCTGCATCCCCAGTGGTGCTAGTGCACTCTGGACTCACTGCAGTGCATCCCCAGTGGTGCCAGTGCACTCTCTGGACTCACTGCACCGCATTCCCACTGGTGTCAGTGCACTCTGTGGACTCACTGCACTGCATCCCCAGTGGTGTCAGTGCACTCTCTGGACTCCCGGCACCGTATCCCCAGTGGTGCCAGTGCATTCGCTGGACTCACGGCACTGCATCCCCAGTGGTGCCAGTGCACTCTCTGGACTCACTGCAGTGCATCCCAAGTGGTGCCAATGCACTCTCTGGACTCACTGCAGTGCATCCCCAGTGGTGCCAGTACACTCACTGGACTCACTGCACTGCATCCCCAGTGGTGCCAGTGCAGTCTCTGCACTCACTGAAGTGCATCTCCAGTGGTGCCAGAGCACTCTCTGGACTCACTGCAGTGCATCCCAGTGGTGCCAGTGCACTCTCTGGACACTCTGCACTGCATCCCCACTGGTGCCAGTGCACTCTCTGGACTCACTGCACTGCATCCCCAGTGGTGCCAGTGCACTCTCTGGACTCACTGCACTGCATCTCCAATGGTGCCAGTGCACTCTCTGGACTCACTGCACTGCATCCCCAGTGGTGCCAATGCACTCTCTGGACTCACTGCTGTGCATCCCCAGTGGTGCCAGTACACTCACTGGACTGACTGAAGTGCATTCCCAGTGGTGACATTGAAGTCTTTGGACTCACTGCACTCCATCCCCACTGGTGCCTTTGCACTCCCTGGACTCACTGCACTGCTCCAGCCGCGGCAGCCGCTCCAGCCGCGGTAGCCCTCCAGCCGTGGCAGCCGCTCCACTCGGTAGCGGCTGGAGCGGCTGCCGCGGCTGGAGCGGCTGGAGCGGCTGCCGCGGCTGGAGCGGCTGCCGCGGATGGAGAGGCTGGCGCGGCTGGAGGGGCTGGAGCGGCTGCCGCGGCTGGAGCGGCTGGAGCGGCTGCCGCGGCTGGAGCGTCTGCCGCGGCTGGAGGGGCTACCGCGGGGTTGACTCGGCTGGAGCGGATGCCGAGGCTGGAACGGCACTCTCTGGACTCACTGAAATGCATTCTCAGTGGTGCCAGTGCACTCTCTGGACTCACTGCTCTGCATCCCCAGTGGTGCTAGTGCACTCTCTGGACTCACTGCAGTGCATCCCCAGTGGTGCCATTGCACTCTCTGGACTCACTGCACCGCATTCCCACTGGTGCCAGTGCGCTCTCTGGACTCACTGCACTGCATCCCCAGTGGTGCCAGTGCGCTCTCAGGACTCACTGCAGGGCATCCCCAGTGGTGCCAGTGCACTCTCTGGACTCACTGCACTGCATCCCCAGTCCTGCCAGTGCACTCTCTTGACTCACTGCAGTGCATCCCCAGTGGTGCCAGTACACTCACTGGACTGACTGAAGTGCATCCCCAGTGGTGTCAGTGCACTCACTGGAGTCACTGCACTGCATCCCCAGTGGTGCAAGTGCACTCCCTGGACTCACTGCACTGCATTCCCAGTGGTGACAGTGAAGTCTTTGGACTCACTGCACTCCATCCCCACTGGTGCCTTTGCACTCCCTGGACTCACTGCACTGCTCCAGCCGCGGCAGCCGCTCCAGCCGCGGTAGCCCTCCAGCCGTGGCAGCCGCTCCACTCGGTAGCGGCTGGAGCGGCTGCCGCGGTTGGAGCGGCTGGAGCGGCTGCCGCGGCTGGAGCGGCTGCCGCGGATGGAGAGGCTGGCGAGGCTGGAGGGGCTGGAGCGGCTGCCGCGGCTGGAGCGGCTGGAGCGGCTGCCGCGGCTGGAGCGTCTGCCGCGGCTGGAGGGCCTACCGCGGGGTTGACTCGGCTGGAGCGGATACCGAGGCTGGAACGGCACTCTCTGGACTCACTGAAATGCATTCTCAGTGGTGCCAGTGCACTCTCTGGACTCACTGCTCTGCATCCCCAGTGGTGCTAGTGCACTCTGGACTCACTGCAGTGCATCCCCAGTGGTGCCAGTGCACTCTCTGGACTCACTGCACCGCATTCCCACTGGTGTCAGTGCACTCTGTGGACTCACTGCACTGCATCCCCAGTGGTGTCAGTGCACTCTCTGGACTCCCGGCACCGTATCCCCAGTGGTGCCAGTGCATTCGCTGGACTCACGGCACTGCATCCACAGTGGTGCCAGTGCACTCTCTGGACTCACTGAAGTGCATTCTCAGTGGAGCCAGTGCACTCTCTGGACTCACTGCACTGCATCCCCAGTGGTGCCAGTGCACTCTCTGGACTCACTGCAGTGCATCCCAAGTGGTGCCAATGCACTCTCTGGACTCACTGCAGTGCATCCCCAGTGGTGCCAGTACACTCACTGGACTCACTGCACTGCATCCCCAGTGGTGCCAGTGCAGTCTCTGCACTCACTGAAGTGCATCTCCAGTGGTGCCAGAGCACTCTCTGGACTCACTGCAGTGCATCACCTGTGGTGCCAGTGCACTCTCTGGACACTCTGCACTGCATCCCCACTGGTGCCAGTGCACTCTCTGGACTCACTGCACTGCATCCCCAGTGGTGCCAGTGCACTCTCTGGACTCACTGCACTGCATCTCCAATGGTGCCAGTGCACTCTCTGGACTCACTGCACTGCATCCCCAGTGGTGCCAATGCACTCTCTGGACTCACTGCTGTGCATCCCCAGTGGTGCCAGTACACTCACTGGACTGACTGAAGTGCATTCCCAGTGGTGACATTGAAGTCTTTGGACTCACTGCACTCCATCCCCACTGGTGCCTTTGCACTCCCTGGACTCACTGCACTGCTCCAGCCGCGGCAGCCGCTCCAGCCGCGGTAGCCCTCCAGCCGTGGCAGCCGCTCCACTCGGTAGCGGCTGGAGCGGCTGCCGCGGCTGGAGCGGCTGGAGCGGCTGCCGCGGCTGGAGCGGCTGCCGCGGTTGGAGCGGCTGGAGCGGCTGCCGCGGCTGGAGCGGCTGCCGCGGATGGAGAGGCTGGCGCGGCTGGAGGGGCTGGAGCGGCTGCCGCGGCTGGAGCGGCTGGAGCGGCTGCCGCGGCTGGAGCGTCTGCCGCGGCTGGAGGGGCTACCGCGGGGTTGACTCGGCTGGAGCGGATGCCGAGGCTGGAACGGCACTCTCTGGACTCACTGAAATGCATTCTCAGTGGTGCCAGTGCACTCTCTGGACTCACTGCTCTGCATCCCCAGTGGTGCTAGTGCACTCTCTGGACTCACTGCAGTGCATCCCCAGTGGTGCCATTGCACTCTCTGGACTCACTGCACCGCATTCCCACTGGTGCCAGTGCGCTCTCTGGACTCACTGCACTGCATCCCCAGTGGTGCCAGTGCGCTCTCAGGACTCACTGCAGGGCATCCCCAGTGGTGCCAGTGCACTCTCTGGACTCACTGCACTGCATCCCCAGTCCTGCCAGTGCACTCTCTTGACTCACTGCAGTGCATCCCCAGTGGTGCCAGTACACTCACTGGACTGACTGAAGTGCATCCCCAGTGGTGTCAGTGCACTCACTGGAGTCACTGCACTGCATCCCCAGTGGTGCAAGTGCACTCCCTGGACTCACTGCACTGCATTCCCAGTGGTGACAGTGAAGTCTTTGGACTCACGGCACTGCATCCCCAGTGGTGCCAGTGCACTCTCTGGACTCACTGCACTGCTCCAGCCGCGGCAGCCGCTCCAGCCGCGGTAGCCCTCCAGCCGTGGCAGCCGCTCCACTCGGTAGCGGCTGGAGCGGCTGCCGCGGTTGGAGCGGCTGGAGCGGCTGCCGCGGCTGGAGCGGCTGCCGCGGATGGAGAGGCTGGCGAGGCTGGAGGGGCTGGAGCGGCTGCCGCGGCTGGAGCGGCTGGAGCGGCTGCCGCGGCTGGAGCGTCTGCCGCGGCTGGAGGGCCTACCGCGGGGTTGACTCGGCTGGAGCGGATACCGAGGCTGGAACGGCACTCTCTGGACTCACTGAAATGCATTCTCAGTGGTGCCAGTGCACTCTCTGGACTCACTGCTCTGCATCCCCAGTGGTGCTAGTGCACTCTGGACTCACTGCAGTGCATCCCCAGTGGTGCCAGTGCACTCTCTGGACTCACTGCACCGCATTCCCACTGGTGTCAGTGCACTCTGTGGACTCACTGCACTGCATCCCCAGTGGTGTCAGTGCACTCTCTGGACTCACTGCAGTGCATCCCAAGTGGTGCCAATGCACTCTCTGGACTCACTGCAGTGCATCCCCAGTGGTGCCAGTACACTCACTGGACTCACTGCACTGCATCCCCAGTGGTGCCAGTGCACTCTCTGCACTCACTGAAGTGCATCTCCAGTGGTGCCAGAGCACTCTCTGGACTCACTGCAGTGCATCCCAGTGGTGCCAGTGCACTCTCTGGACACTCTGCACTGCATCCCCACTGGTGCCAGTGCACTCTCTGGACTCACTGCACTGCATCCCCAGTGGTGCCAGTGCACTCTCTGGACTCACTGCACTGCATCTCCAATGGTGCCAGTGCACTCTCTGGACTCACTGCACTGCATCCCCAGTGGTGCCAATGCACTCTCTGGACTCACTGCTGTGCATCCCCAGTGGTGCCAGTACACTCACTGGACTGACTGAAGTGCATTCCCAGTGGTGACATTGAAGTCTTTGGACTCACTGCACTCCATCCCCACTGGTGCCTTTGCACTCCCTGGACTCACTGCACTGCTCCAGCCGCGGCAGCCGCTCCAGCCGCGGTAGCCCTCCAGCCGTGGCAGCCGCTCCACTCGGTAGCGGCTGGAGCGGCTGCCGCGGCTGGAGCGGCTGGAGCGGCTGCCGCGGCTGGAGCGGCTGCCGCGGCTGGAGAGGCTGGCGCGGCTGGAGGGGCTGGAGCGGCTGCCGCGGCTGGAGCGGCTGGAGCGGCTGCCGCGGCTGGAGCGTCTGCCGCGGCTGGAGGGGCTACCGCGGGGTTGACTCGGCTGGAGCGGATGCCGAGGCTGGAACGGCACTCTCTGGACTCACTGAAATGCATTCTCAGTGGTGCCAGTGCACTCTCTGGACTCACTGCTCTGCATCCCCAGTGGTGCTAGTGCACTCTCTGGACTCACTGCAGTGCATCCCCAGTGGTGCCATTGCACTCTCTGGACTCACTGCACCGCATTCCCACTGGTGCCAGTGCGCTCTCTGGACTCACTGCACTGCATCCCCAGTGGTGCCAGTGCGCTCTCAGGACTCACTGCAGGGCATCCCCAGTGGTGCCAGTGCACTCTCTGGACTCACTGCACTGCATCCCCAGTCCTGCCAGTGCACTCTCTTGACTCACTGCAGTGCATCCCCAGTGGTGCCAGTACACTCACTGGACTGACTGCACTGCATCCCCACTGGTGCCAGTGCACTCTCTGGACTCACAGCACTGCATGCCCAGTGGTGCCAGTGCACTCTCTGGACTCACTGCATTGCATCCTCAGTGGTGCCAGTGCACTCTCTGGACTCACTGCACTGCATCCCCAGTCCTGCCAGTGCACTCTCTGGACTCACTGCACTGCATCCCCAGTGGTGCCAGTGCACTCTCTGGACTCACTGCACTGCATCCCCAGTGGTGCCAGTGCACTCTCTGGACTCACTGCACTGCTCCAGCCGCGGCAGCCTCTCCAGGCGCACCAGCCGCGGCATCCGCTCCAGCCTCGGCATCCGCTCCAGCCGCGTTAACCGCTCCAGCCGCGGTAGCTCCTCCAGCCGCGCCAGCCGCTCCAGCCGCGGCAGCCGCTCCAGCCGCTCCAGCCGCGGCATCCGCTCCAGCCGCTCCAGCCGCGGCAGCCGCTCCAACCGCGGCAGCCGCTCCAGTCGCGGCAGCCGCTCCAGCCGCTCCAGCCGCGGCAGCCGCTCCAGCCGCTACCGAGTGGAGCGGCTGCCACGGCTGGAGGGCTACCGCGGCTGGAGCGGCTGCCGCGGCTGGAGCAGTGCAGTGAGTCCAGGGAGTGCAAAGGCACCAGTGGGGATGGAGTGCAGTGAGTCCAAAGACTTCACTGTCACCACTGGGGATGCAGTGCAGTGAGTCCAGAGAGTGCACTGGCACCACTGGGGATGCCCTGCAGTGAGTCCAGAGAGTGCACTGGCACCACTGGGGATGCACTACAGTGAGTCCAGGGATAGCACTGGCACCACTGGGGATGCAGTGCAGTGAGTCCAGAGAGTGCACTGGCACCACTGGGGATGCCCTGCAGTGAGCCCAGAGAGTGCACTGGCACCACTGGGGATGCACTGCAGTGAGTCCAGAGAGTGCACTGGCACCACTTGAGATGCAGTGCAGTGAGTCCAGAGAGTGCACTGGCACCACTGGGGATGCAGTGCAGTGAGTCCAGAGAGTGCACAGGCTCCACTGAGAATGCACTTCAGTGAGTCCAGAGAGTGCACTGGCACCACTGGGGATGCACTGCAGTGAGTCCAGAGAGTGCATTGGCACCACTTGGGATGCACTGCAGTGAGTCCAGAGAGTGCACTGGCACCACTGGGGATGCAGTGCAGTGAGTCCAGAGAGTGCACTGGCTCCACTGAGAATGCACTTCAGTGAGTCCAGAGAGTGCACTGGCACCACTGTGGATGCAGTGCCGTGAGTCCAGCGAATGCACTGGCACCACTGGGGATACGGTGCCGGGAGTCCAGAGAGTGCACTGACACCACTGGGGATGCAGTGCAGTGAGTCCACAGAGTGCACTGACACCAGTGGGAATGCGGTGCAGTGAGTCCAGAGAGTGCACTGGCACCACTGGGGATGCACTGCAGTGAGTCCAGAGTGCACTAGCACCACTGGGGATGCAGAGCAGTGAGTCCAGAGAGTGCACTGGCACCACTGAGAATGCATTTCAGTGAGTCCAGAGAGTGCCGTTCCAGCCTCGGTATCCGCTCCAGCCGAGTCAACCCCGCGGTAGGCCCTCCAGCCGCGGCAGACGCTCCAGCCGCGGCAGCCGCTCCAGCCGCTCCAGCCGCGGCAGCCGCTCCAGCCCCTCCAGCCTCGCCAGCCTCTCCATCCGCGGCAGCCGCTCCAGCCGCGGCAGCCGCTCCAGCCGCTCCAACCGCGGCAGCCGCTCCAGCCGCTACCGAGTGGAGCGGCTGCCACGGCTGGAGGGCTACCGCGGCTGGAGCGGCTGCCGCGGCTGGAGCAGTGCAGTGAGTCCAGGGAGTGCAAAGGCACCAGTGGGGATGGAGTGCAGTGAGTCCAAAGACTTCACTGTCACCACTGGGAATGCAGTGCAGTGAGTCCAGGGAGTGCACTTGCACCACTGGGGATGCAGTGCAGTGACTCCAGTGAGTGCACTGACACCACTGGGGATGCACTTCAGTCAGTCCAGTGAGTGTACTGGCACCACTGGGGATGCACTGCAGTGAGTCAAGAGAGTGCACTGGCAGGACTGGGGATGCAGTGCAGTGAGTCCAGAGAGTGCACTGGCACCACTGGGGATGCCCTGCAGTGAGTCCTGAGAGCGCACTGGCACCACTGGGGATGCAGTGCAGTGAGTCCAGAGAGCGCACTGGCACCAGTGGGAATGCGGTGCAGTGAGTCCAGAGAGTGCAATGGCACCACTGGGGATGCACTGCAGTGAGTCCAGAGAGTGCACTAGCACCACTGGGGATGCAGAGCAGTGAGTCCAGAGAGTGCACTGGCACCACTGAGAATGCATTTCAGTGAGTCCAGAGAGTGCCGTTCCAGCCTCGGCATCCGCTCCAGCCGAGTCAACCCCGCGGTAGCCCCTCCAGCCGCGGCAGACGCTCCAGCCGCGGCAGCCGCTCCAGCCGCTCCAGCCGCGGCAGCCGCTCCAGCCCCTCCAGCCGCGCCAGCCTCTCCATCCGCGGCAGCCGCTCCAGCCGCGGCAGCCGCTCCAGCCGCTCCAGCCGCGGCAGCCGCTCCAGCCGCTACCGAGTGGAGCGGCTGCCACGGCTGGAGGGCTACCGCGGCTGGAGCGGCTGCCGCGGCTGGAGCAGTGCAGTGAGTCCAGGGAGTGCAAAGGCACCAGTGGGGATGGAGTGCAGTGAGTCCAAAGACTTCAATGTCACCACTGGGAATGCACTTCAGTCAGTCCAGTGAGTGTACTGGCACCACTGGGGATGCACAGCAGTGAGTCCAGAGAGTGCATTGGCACCACTGGGGATGCAGTGCAGTGAGTCCAGGGAGTGCACTGGCACCATTGGAGATGCAGTGCAGTGAGTCCAGAGAGTGCACTGGCACCACTGGGGATGCAGTGCAGTGAGTCCAGAGAGTGCACTGGCACCAGTGGGGATGCAGTGCAGTGAGTCCAGAGAGTGCTCTGGCACCACTGGAGATGCACTTCAGTGAGTGCAGAGACTGCACTGGCACCACTGGGGATGCAGTGCAGTGAGTCCAGTGAGTGTACTGGCACCACTGGGGATGCACTGCAGTGAGTCCAGAGAGTGCATTGGCACCACTTGGGATGCACTGCAGTGAGTCCAGAGAGTGCACTGGCACCACTGGGGATGCAGTGCAGTGAGTCCAGAGAGTGCACTGGCTCCACTGAGAATGCACTTCAGTGAGTCCAGAGAGTGCACTGGCACCGCTGGGGATGCAGTGCAGTGAGTCAAGAGAGTGCACTGGCAGGACTGGGGATGCAGTGCAGTGAGTCCAGAGAGTGCACTGGCACCACTGGGGATGCAGTGCAGTGAGTCCAGAGAGTGCACTGTCAGCACTGGGGATGCAGTGCAGTGAGTCCAGAGAGTGCACTGGCACCACTGGGGATGCAGTGCAGTGAGTCCAGAGAGTGCACTGGCACCAGTGGGGATGCACTGCAGTGAGTCCAGAGAGTGCACTGGCACCACTGAGAATGCATTTCAGTGAGTCCAGAGAGTGCCGTTCCAGCCTCGGCATCCGCTCCAGCCGAGTCAACCCCGCGGTAGCCCCTCCAGCCGCGGCAGACGCTCCAGCCGCGGCAGCCGCTCCAGCCGCTCCAGCCGCGGCAGCCGCTCCAGCCCCTCCAGCCGCGCCAGCCTCTCCATCCGCGGCAGCCGCTCCAGCCGCGGCAGCCGCTCCAGCCGCTCCAGCCGCGGCAGCCGCTCCAGCCGCTACCGAGTGGAGCGGCTGCCACGGCTGGAGGGCTACCGCGGCTGGAGCGGCTGCCGCGGCTGGAGCAGTGCAGTGAGTCCAGGGAGTGCAAAGGCACCAGTGGGGATGGAGTGCAGTGAGTCCAAAGACTTCAATGTCACCACTGGGAATGCACTTCAGTCAGTCCAGTGAGTGTACTGGCACCACTGGGGATGCACAGCAGTGAGTCCAGAGAGTGCATTGGCACCACTGGGGATGCAGTGCAGTGAGTCCAGGGAGTGCACTGGCACCATTGGAGATGCAGTGCAGTGAGTCCAGAGAGTGCACTGGCACCACTGGGGATGCAGTGCAGTGAGTCCAGAGAGTGCACTGGCACCACTGGGGATGCACTGCAGTGAGTCCAGAGAGTGCACTGGCACCACAGGGGATGCACTGCAGTGAGTCCACAGAGTGCACTAGCACTACTGGGGATGCAGTGCAGTGAGTCCAGAGAGTGCACTGGCAGCACTGGGGATGCAGTGCAGTGAGTCCAGAGAGTGCACTGGCACCACTGGGGATGCACTGCAGTGAGTCCAGAGAGTGCACTGTCACCGTTGGGGATGCACTGCAGTGTCTGCAGAGAGTGCCCTGGCACCACTAGGGATGCAGTGCAGTGAGTCCAGAGAGTGCACTGGCACCACTGGTGATGCACTGCTGTGAGTCCAGAGAGTGCTCTTGCACCACAGGGGATGCAGTGCAGTGACTAAAGAGAGTGCACTGGCAGCACTGGGGATGCAGTGCAGTGAGTCCAGAGAGTGCACTGGCACCACTGGGGATGCAGTGCAGTGAGTCCAGAGAGTGCAATGGCACCACTGCGGATGCACTGCAGTGAGTCCAGAGAGTGCACTGGCTCCACTGGGGATGCACTGCAGTGAGTCCAGAGAGTGCACTGGCACCACTGGGGATGCACTGCAGTGAGTCCAGAGAGTGCACTGGCACCACTGGGGATGCACTGCAGTGAGTCCACAGAGTGCACTAGCACTACTGGGGATGCAGTGCAGTGAGTCCAGAGAGTGCACTGGCAGCACTGGGGATGCAGTGCAGTTACTCCAGAGATTGCAATGGCACCAGCGGGGATGCAGTGCAGTGAGTCCAGAGAGTGCACTGGCACCACTGGGGATGCAGTGCAGTGAGTCCAGAGAGTGCACTGGCACCACTGGGGATGCAGTGCTGTGACTCCAGAGAGCGAACTGGCACCACTGGGGATGCAGTGCAGTGAGTCCAGAGAGTGCACTGGCACCACTGGGGATGCACTGCAGTGAGCCCAGAGAGTGCACTGGCACCAGTGGGGATGCACTGCAGTGAGTCCAGAGAGTGCACTGGCACCACTGGGGAAGCAGTGCAGTGAGTCCAGAGAGTGCAGTGGCACCACTGGGGATGCACTGCAGTGAGTCCAGAGATTGCACTGGCACCACTGGGGATGCAGTGCAGTGAGTCCAGAGAGTGCACTGGCACCACTGGGGATGCACTGCAGTGAGTCCAGAGAGTGCACTGGCACCACTGAGAATGCATTTCAATGAGTCCAGAGAGTACACTGGCACCACTGGGGATGCACTGCAGTGAGTCCAGAGAGTGCACTGGCACCACTGGGGATGCACTGCAGTGAGTCCAGAGAGTGCACTGTCACTACTGGGGATGCAGTGCAGTGAGTCCAGAGAGTGCACTGGCACCACTGGGGATGCAGTGCAGTGAGTCCTGAGAGTGCACTGGCACCACTGGGGATGCAGTGCAGTGAGTCCAGAGATTGCACTGGCACCACTGGGGATGCAGTACAGTGAGTCCACACAGTGCACTAGCACCACTGGGGATGCAGTGCAGTGAGTCCAGAGAGTGCACTGGCACCACTGGGGATGCAGTGCAGTGAGTCCAGAGAGTGCACTGGCACCACTGGTGATGCACTGCAGTGAGTCCAGAGAGTGCACTGGCTCCACTGGGGATGCACTGCAGTGACTCCAGAGAGTGCACTGGCACCACTGGGGATGCACTGCAGTGAGTCCAGAGATTGCACTGGCACCACTGGGGATGCACTGAAGTGAGTCCAGAGAGTGCACTGGCACCACTGAGAATGCACTTCAGTGAGTCCAGAGAGTGCACTGGCACCACTGGGGATGCACTTCAGTGAGTCCAGAGAGTGCACTGGCACCACTGGGGATGCAGTGCTGTGACTCCAGAGAGTGCACTGGCACCACTGGGGATGCAGTGCAGTGAGTCCAGAGAGTGCACTGGCACCACTGGGGATGCACTGCAGTGAGTCCAGAGAGTGCACTGGCACCACTGGGGATGCACTGCAGTGAGTCCAGAGAGTGTACTGGCACCACTGGGGATGCACTGCAGTGAGTCCAGAGAGTGCACTGGCACCACTGGGGATGCACTGCAGTGAGTCCAGAGAGTGCACTGGCACCACTGGGGATGCACTGCAGTGAGTCCACAGAGTGCACTAGCACTACTGGGGATGCAGTGCAGTGAGTCCAGAGAGTGCACTGGCAGCACTGGGGATGCAGTGCAGTGAGTCCAGAGAGTGCACTGGCACCACTGGGGATGCACTTCAGTGAGTCCAGAGAGTGCACTGGCACCACTGGGGATGCACTGCAGTGAGCCCAGAGAGTGCACTGGCACCAGTGGGGATGCACTGCAGTAAGTCCAGTGAGTGCACTGGCACCACTGGGGATGCAGTGCAGTGGGTCCAGTGAGTGTACTGGCACCACTGAGAATGCACTTCAGTGAGTCCAGAGAGTGCACTGGCACCACTGGGGATGCACTGCAGTGAGTCCAGAGAGTGCACTGGCACCACTGGGGATGCACTGCAGTGAGTCCAGAGAGTGCACTGGCAACACTGGGGATGCAGTGCAGTGAGTCCAGAGAGTGCACTGGCACCACTGGGGATGCAGTGCAGTGAGTCCAGAGAGTGCACTGGCACCACTGGGGATGCGGTGCTGGGAGTTCAGAGAGTGCTTTGGTACCAGTGGGGATGCAGTGCAGTTACTCCAGAGACTGCACTGGCACCACCGGGGATGCAGTGCAGTGAGTCCAGAGAGTGCACTGGCACCACTGGGGATGCAGTGCAGTGAGTCCAGAGATTGCACTGGCACCACTGGGGATGCACTGCAGTGAGTCCAGAGAGTGCACTGTCACTACTGGGGATGCAGTGCAGTGAGTCCAGAGAGTGCACTGGCACCACTGGGGATGCAGTGCAGTGAGTCCTGAGAGTGCACTGGCAGCACTGGGGATGCAGTGCAGTGAGTCCAGAGATTGCACTGGCACCACTGGGGATGCAGTACAGTGAGTCCACACAGTGCACTAGCACCACTGGGGATGCAGTGCAGTGAGTCCAGAGAGTGCACTGGCACCACTGGGGATGCAGTGCAGTGAGTCCAGAGAGTGCACTGGCACCACTGGTGATGCACTGCTGTGAGTCCAGAGAGTGCTCTTGCACCACAGGGGGTGCAGTGCAGTGACTCAAGAGAGTGCACTGGCAGCACTGGGGATGCAGTGCAGTGAGTGTAGAGAGTGCACTGGCACCACTTGAGATGCAGTGCAGTGAGTCCAGAGAGTGCAATGGCACCACTGCGGATGCACTGCAGTGAGTCCAGAGAGTGCACTGGCTCCACTGGGGATGCACTGCAGTGAGTCCAGAGAGTGCACTGGCACCACTGGGGATGCACTGCAGTGAGTCCAGAGAGTGTACTGGCACCACTGGGGATGCACTGAAGTGAGTCCAGAGAGTGCACTGGCACCACTGAGAATGCACTTCAGTGAGTCCAGAGAGTGCGCTGGCACCACTGGGCATGCACTTCAGTGAGTCCAGAGAGTGCACTGGCACCACTGGGGATGCAGTGCTGTGACTCCAGAGAGTGCACTGGCACCACTGGGGATGCAGTGCAGTGAGTCCAGAGAGTGCACTGGCACCACTGGGGATGCGGTGCCGGGAGTCCAGAGAGTGCTTTGGCACCAGTGGGGATGCACTGCAGTTACTCCAGAGACTGCCCTGGCACCACTGGGGATGCAGTGCAGTGAGTTCAGAGAGTGCACTGGCACCACTGGGGATGCACTGCAGTGAGTCCAGAGAGTGCACTGTCACCACTGGGGATGCACTGCAGTGAGTCCAGAGAGTGCACTGTCACCACTGGGGATGCAGTGCAGTGAGTCCAGAGAGTGCACTGGCACCACTGGGGATGCAGTGCTGTGACTCCGGAGAGTGCACTAGCACCACTGAGAATGCACTTCAGTGAGTCCAGAGAGTGCACTGGCACCACTGGGGATGCACTTCAGTGAGTCCAGAGAGTGCACTGGCACCACTGGGGATGCAGTGCTGTGACTCCAGAGAGTGCACTGGCACCACTGGGGATGCAGTTTAGTGAGTCCAGAGAGTGCACTGGCACCACTGGGGATGCGGTGCCGGGAGTCCAGAGAGTGCTTTGGCACCAGTGGGGATGCACTGCAGTTACTCCAGAGACTGCACTGGCACCACTGGGGATGCAGTGCAGTGAGTCCAGAGAGTGCACTGGCACCACTGGGGATGCACTGCAGTGAGTCCAGAGAGTGCACTGTCACCACTGGGGATGCACTGCAGTGAGTCCAGAGAGTGCACTGTCACCACTGGGGATGCACTGCAGTGAGTCCAGAGAGTGCACTGGCACCACTGGGGATGTGTCCAGTGAGTCCAGTGAGTGCACTGGCACCACTGGGGATGCAGTGCTGTGAGTCCAGACAGTGCACTGGCACCACTGGGGATGCCCTGCAGTGAGTCCAGAGAGTGCACTGGCACCACTGGGGATGCAGTGCAGTGAGTTCAGAGAGTGCACTGGCACCACTGGGGATGCACTGCAGTGAGTCCAGAGAGTGCACTGGCAACACTGGGGCTTCAGTGCAGTGAGTCAAGAGAGTGCACTGGCACCACTGGGGATGCACTGCAGTGAGTCCAGAGAGTGCACTGGCACCACTGGGGATGCACTGCAGTGAGTCCAGAGAGTGCACTGTCACCACTGGGGATGCAGTACAGTGAGTCCACAGAGTGCACTGGCACCAGTGGGTATGCAGTACAGTGAGTCCAGAGAGTGCACTGGCACCACTGGGGCATGCAGTGCAGTGAGTCCAGAGAGTGCACTGGCACCACGGGGGATGCGGTGCTGGGAGTCCAGAGAGTGCTTTGGCACCAGTGGGGATGCAGTGCAGTTACTCCAGAGACTGCACTGGCACCACTGGGGATGCAGTGCAGTGAGTCCAGAGAGTGCACTGGCACCACTGGGGATGCAGTGCAGTGAGTCCAGAGATTTGCACTGGCACCACTGGGGATGCAGTGCTGTGACTCCAGAGAGCGCACTGGCACCACTGGGGATGCAGTGCAGTGAGTCCAGAGAGTGCACTGGCACCACTGGGGATGCACTGCAGTGAGCCCAGAGAGTGCACTGGCACCAGCGGGGATGCACTGCAGTGAGTCCAGTGAGTGCACTGGCACCACTGGAGAAGCAGTGCAGTGAGTCCAGAGAGTTCAGAGGCACCACTGGTGATGCAGTTTAGTGAGTCCAGAGAGTGCACTGGCACCACTGGGGATGCAGTGCAGTGAGTCCAGTAAGTGTACTGGCACCACTGGGGATGCACTGCTGTGAGTCCAGAGAGTGCACTGGCACCACTGAGAATGCACTTCAATGAGTCTAGAGAGTGCACTGGCACCACTGGGGATGCACTGCAGTGAGTCCAGAGAGTGCAGTGGCACCACTGGGGATGCACTGCAGTGAGTCCAGAGAGTGCTTTGGCACCAGTGGGGATGCACTGCAGTTACTCCAGAGACTGCACTGGCACCACTGGGGATGCAGTGCAGTGAGTCCAGAGAGTGCACTGGCACCAGTGGGGATGCAGTGCAGTGAGTCCAGAGAGTGCACTGGCACCACTGGGGATGCACTGCAGTGAGTCCAGAGAGTGCACTGTCACCACTGGGGATGCAGTACAGTGAGTCCACAGAGTGCACTGGCACCACTGGGGATGCAGTGCCGTGAGTCCAGAGAGTGCACTGGCACCACCGGGGATGCAGTGCAGTGAGTCCAGAGAGTGCACTGGCACCACTGGGGATGCAGTGCAGTGAGTCCAGATATTTGCACTGGCACCACTGGGGATGCAGTGCTGTGACTCCAGAGAGCGCACTGGCACCACTGGGGATGCAGTGCAGTGAGTCCAGAGAGTGCACTGGCACCACTGGGGATGCAGTGCAGTTACTCCAGAGACTGCACTGGCACCACCGGGGATGCAGTGCAGTGAGTCCAGAGAGTGCACTGGCACCACTGGGGATGCAGTGCAGTGAGTCCAGAGATTTGCACTGGTACCACTGGGGATGCAGTGCTGTGACTCCAGAGAGTGCACTGGCACCACTGGGGATGCACTGCAGTGAGCCCAGAGAGTGCACTGGCACCAGTGGGAATGCACTGCAGTGAGTCCAGTGAGTGCACTGGCACCACTGGGGAAGCAGTGCAGTGAGTCCAGAGAGTGCAGTGGCACCACTGGTGATGCAGTTTAGTGAGTCCAGAGAGTGCACTGGCACCACTGGGGATGCAGTGCAGTGAGTCCAGTGAGTGTACTGGCACCACTGGGGATGCACTGCAGTGAGTCCAGAGAGTGCACTGGCACCACTGAGAATGCACTTCAATGAGTCCAGAGAGTGCACTGGCACCACTGGGGATGCACTGCAGTGAGTCCAGAGAGTGCAGTGGCACCACTGGGGATGCACTACAGTGAGTCCAGAGAGTGCACTGGCACCACTGGGGATGCAGTGCAGTGAGTCCACAGAGTGCACTGGCACCACTGGGGATGCAGTGCAGTGAGTCCAGAGAGTGCACTGGCACCACTGGGGATGCAGTGCTGTGACTCCAGAGAGTGCACTGGCACCACTGGGGATGCAGTTTAGTGAGTCCAGAGAGTGCACTGGCACCACTGGGGATGCGGTGCCGGGAGTCCAGAGACTGCTTTGGCACCAGTGGGGATGCACTGCAGTTACTCCAGAGACTGCACTGGCACCACTGGGGATGCAGTGCAGTGAGTTCAGAGAGTGCACTGGCACCACTGGGGATGCACTGCAGTGAGTCCAGAGAGTGCACTGTCACCACTGGGGATGCACTGCAGTGAGTCCAGAGAGTGCACTGTCACCACTGGGGATGCAGTGCAGTGAGTCCAGAGAGTGCACTGGCACCACTGGGGATGCAGTGCTGTGACTCCGGAGAGTGCACTGGCACCACTGAGAATGCACTTCAGTGAGTCCAGAGAGTGCACTGGCACCACTGGGGATGCACTTCAGTGAGTCCAGAGAGTGCACTGGCACCACTGGGGATGCAGTGCTGTGACTCCAGAGAGTGCACTGGCACCACTGGGGATGCAGTGCAGTGAGTCCAGAGAGTGCACTGGCACCACTGGGGATGCGGTGCCGGGAGTCCAGAGAGTGCTTTGGCACCAGTGGGGATGCACTGCAGTTACTCCAGAGACTGCACTGGCACCACTGGGGATGCAGTGCAGTGAGTCCAGAGAGTGCACTGGCACCACTGGGGATGCACTGCAGTGAGTCCAGAGAGTGCACTGTCACCACTGGGGATGCAGTGCAGTGAGTCCACAGAGTGCACTGGCACCACTGGGGATGCAGTGCAGTGAGTCCAGAGAGTGCACTGGCACCACTGGGGATGCACTGCAGTGAATCCAGTGAGTGCACTGGCACCACTGGGGATACAGTGCAGTGAGTCCAGAGAGTGCACTGGCACCACTGGGGATGCAGTGCAGTGAGTCCAGAGAGTGCACTGGCACCACTGGGGATGCAGTGCAGTGAGTCCAGAGAGTGCACTGGCACCACTGGTGATGCACTGCAGTGAGTCCAGAGATTGCACTGGCACCACTGTGGATGCAGTGCAGTGAGTCCAGAGACTTCACTGGCACCACTGGGAATGCAGAGAAGTGAGTGCAGAGAGTGCACTGGCACCACTGGGGATGCAGTGCAGTGAGTCCAGAGAGTGCACTGGCACCATTGGGGATGCAGTGCAGTGAGTCCAGAGAGTGCACTGGCACCACCTGTGATGCAGTGCAGTGAGTCCAGAGAATGCACTGGCACCAATGGGGCTGCAGTGCAGTGAGTCCAAAGAGTGCACTGGCACCACTGGGAATGCACTGCAGTGAGTCCAGAGAGTACACTGGCACCACTGGGGATGCACTGCAGTGAGTCCAGAGAGTGCACTGGCACCACTGGGGATGCACTACAGTGAATCCAGAGATTGCACTGGCACCACTGGGGATGCAGTGCAGTGAGTCCAGAGAGTGCACTGGCACCACTGGGGATGCAGTGCATTGAGTCCAGAGAGTGCACTGGCACAACTGGGGATGCACTTCAGTGAGTCCAGAGAGTGCACTGGCACCAGTGGGGATGCAGTGCAGTGAGTCCAGAGAGTGCACTGGCACCACTGGGGATGCACTGCAGTGAGTCCTGAGAGTACACTGGCACCACTGGGGATGCAGTGCAGTGAGTCCAGAGAGTGCACTGGCACCACTGGGGATGCACTGCAGTCAGTCCAGAGAGTGCACTGGCACCACTGGGGATGTGTCCAGTGAGTCCAGTGAGTGCACTGGCACCACTGGGGATGCAGTGCAGTGAGTCCAGAGAGTACACTGGCACCAGTGGGGATGCAGTGCAGTGAGTCCAGAGAGTGCACTGGCACCACTGGGGATGCAGTGCAGTCAGTCCAGTGAGTGCACTGGCACCACTGGGGATGCACTGCAGTGAGTCCAGACAGTGCACTGGCACCACTGGGGATGCACTGCAGTGAGTCCAGACAGTGCACTGGCACCACTGGGGATGCCCTGCAGTGAGTCCAGAGAGTGCACTGGCACCACTGGGGATGCACTGCAGTGAGTCCAGAGAGTGCACTGGCACCACTGGGGCTTCAGTGCAGTGAGTCCAGAGAGTGCACTGGCACCACTGGGGCTTCAGTGCAGTGAGTCAAGAGAGTGCACTGGCACCACTGGGGATGCACTGCAGTGAGTCCAGAGAGTGCACTGGCACCACTGGGGATGCACTTCAGTGAGTCCAGAGAGTGCACTGGCACCACTGGGGATGCAGTACAGTGAGTCCACAGAGTGCACTGGCACCAGTGGGTATGCAGTACAGTGAGTCCAGAGAGTGCACTGGCACCACTGGGCATGCAGTGCAGTGAGTCCAGAGAGTGCACTGGCACCACGGGGGATGCGGTGCTGGGAGTCCAGAGAGTGCTTTGGCACCAGTGGGGATGCAGTGCAGTTACTCCAGAGACTGCACTGGCACCACTGGGGATGCAGTGCAGTGAGTCCAGAGAGTGCACTGGCACCACTGGGGATGCAGTGCAGTGAGTCCAGAGATTTGCACTGGCACCACTGGGGATGCAGTGCTGTGACTCCAGAGAGCGCACTGGCACCACTGGGGATGCACTGCAGTGAGTCCAGAGAGTGCACTGTCACCACTGGGGATGCACTGCAGTGAGTCCAGAGAGTGCACTGTCACCACTGGGGATGCAGTGCAGTGAGTCCAGAGAGTGCACTGGCACCACTGGGGATGCAGTGCTGTGACTCCGGAGAGTGCACTGGCACCACTGAGAATGCACTTCAGTGAGTCCAGAGAGTGCACTGGCACCACTGGGGATGCACTTCAGTGAGTCCAGAGAGTGCACTGGCACCACTGGGGATGCAGTGCTGTGACTCCAGAGAGTGCACTGGCACCACTGGGGATGCAGTGCAGTGAGTCCAGAGAGTGCACTGGCACCACTGGGGATGCGGTGCCGGGAGTCCAGAGAGTGCTTTGGCACCAGTGGGGATGCACTGCAGTTACTCCAGAGACTGCACTGGCACCACTGGGGATGCAGTGCAGTGAGTCCAGAGAGTGCACTGGCACCACTGGGGATGCACTGCAGTGAGTCCAGAGAGTGCACTGTCACCACTGGGGATGCAGTGCAGTGAGTCCACAGAGTGCACTGGCACCACTGGGGATGCAGTGCAGTGAGTCCAGAGAGTGCACTGGCACCACTGGGGATGCACTGCAGTGAATCCAGTGAGTGCACTGGCACCACTGGGGATACAGTGCAGTGAGTCCAGAGAGTGCACTGGCACCACTGGGGATGCAGTGCAGTGAGTCCAGAGAGTGCACTGGCACCACTGGGGATGCAGTGCAGTGAGTCCAGAGAGTGCACTGGCACCACTGGTGATGCACTGCAGTGAGTCCAGAGATTGCACTGGCACCACTGTGGATGCAGTGCAGTGAGTCCAGAGACTTCACTGGCACCACTGGGAATGCAGAGAAGTGAGTGCAGAGAGTGCACTGGCACCACTGGGGATGCAGTGCAGTGAGTCCAGAGAGTGCACTGGCACCATTGGGGATGCAGTGCAGTGAGTCCAGAGAGTGCACTGGCACCACCTGTGATGCAGTGCAGTGAGTCCAGAGAATGCACTGGCACCAATGGGGCTGCAGTGCAGTGAGTCCAAAGAGTGCACTGGCACCACTGGGAATGCACTGCAGTGAGTCCAGAGAGTACACTGGCACCACTGGGGATGCACTGCAGTGAGTCCAGAGAGTGCACTGGCACCACTGGGGATGCACTACAGTGAATCCAGAGATTGCACTGGCACCACTGGGGATGCAGTGCAGTGAGTCCAGAGAGTGCACTGGCACCACTGGGGATGCAGTGCATTGAGTCCAGAGAGTGCACTGGCACAACTGGGGATGCACTTCAGTGAGTCCAGAGAGTGCACTGGCACCAGTGGGGATGCAGTGCAGTGAGTCCAGAGAGTGCACTGGCACCACTGGGGATGCACTGCAGTGAGTCCTGAGAGTACACTGGCACCACTGGGGATGCAGTGCAGTGAGTCCAGAGAGTGCACTGGCACCACTGGGGATGCACTGCAGTCAGTCCAGAGAGTGCACTGGCACCACTGGGGATGTGTCCAGTGAGTCCAGTGAGTGCACTGGCACCACTGGGGATGCAGTGCAGTGAGTCCAGAGAGTACACTGGCACCAGTGGGGATGCAGTGCAGTGAGTCCAGAGAGTGCACTGGCACCACTGGGGATGCAGTGCAGTCAGTCCAGTGAGTGCACTGGCACCACTGGGGGTGCAGTACAGTGAGTCCAGAGAGTGCACTGGCACCACTGGGGATGCACTGCAGTGAGTCCAGACAGTGCACTGGCACCACTGGGGATGCACTGCAGTGAGTCCAGAGAGTGCACTGGCACCACTGGGGCTTCAGTGCAGTGAGTCAAGAGAGTGCACTGGCACCACTGGGGATGCACTGCAGTGAGTCCAGAGAGTGCACTGGCACCACTGGGGATGCACTTCAGTGAGTCCAGAGAGTGCACTGGCACCACTGGGGATGCAGTACAGTGAGTCCACAGAGTGCACTGGCACCAGTGGGTATGCAGTACAGTGAGTCCAGAGAGTGCACTGGCACCACTGGGCATGCAGTGCAGTGAGTCCAGAGAGTGCACTGGCACCACGGGGGATGCGGTGCTGGGAGTCCAGAGAGTGCTTTGGCACCAGTGGGGATGCAGTGCAGTTACTCCAGAGACTGCACTGGCACCACTGGGGATGCAGTGCAGTGAGTCCAGAGAGTGCACTGGCACCACTGGGGATGCAGTGCAGTGAGTCCAGAGATTTGCACTGGCACCACTGGGGATGCAGTGCTGTGACTCCAGAGAGCGCACTGGCACCACTGGGGATGCAGTGCAGTGAGTCCAGAGAGTGCACTGGCACCACTGGGGATGCACTGCAGTGAGCCCAGAGAGTGCACTGGCACCAGCGGGGATGCACTGCAGTGAGTCCAGTGAGTGCACTGGCACCACTGGGGATGCAGTGCAGTGAGTCCAGTGAGTGTACTGGCACCACTGGGGATGCACTGCAGTGAGTCCAGAGAGTGCACTGGCACCACTGAGAATGCACTTCAATGAGTCCAGAGAGTGCACTGGCACCACTGGGGATGCACTGCAGTGAGACCAGAGAGTGCAGTGGCACCACTGGGGATGCACTGCAGTGAGTCCAGAGAGTGCTTTGGCACCAGTGGGGATGCACTGCAGTTACTCCAGAGACTGCACTGGCACCACTGGGGATGCAGTGCAGTGAGTCCAGAGAGTGCACTGGCACCAGTGGGGATGCACTGCAGTGAGTCCAGAGAGTGCACTGGCACCACTGGGGATGCACTGCAGTGAGTCCAGAGAGTGCACTGTCACCACTGGGGATGCAGTACAGTGAGTCCACAGAGTGCACTGGCACCACTGGGGATGCAGTGCAGTGAGTCCAGAGAGTGCACTGGCACCACCGGGGATGCAGTGCAGTGAGTCCAGAGAGTGCACTGGCACCACTGGGGATGCAGTGCAGTGAGTCCTGAGAGTGCACTGGCACCACTGGGGATGCAGTGCTGTGACTCCAGAGAGCGCACTGGCACCACTGGGGATGCAGTGCAGTGAGTCCAGAGAGTGCACTGGCACCACTGGGGATGCAGTGCAGTGAGCCCAGAGAGTGCACTGGCACCAGCGGGGATGCACTGCAGTGAGTCCAGTGAGTGCACTGGCACCACTGGTGATGCACTGCAGTGAGTCCAGAGAGTGCAGTGGCACCACTGGTGATGCAGTTTAGTGAGTCCAGAGAGTGCACTGGCACCACTGGGGATGCAGTGCAGTGAGTCCAGTGAGTGTACTGGCACCACTGGGGATGCAGTGCAGTGAGTCCAGAGAGTGCACTGGCACCACTGAGAATGCACTTCAATGAGTCCAGAGAGTGCACTGGCACCACTGGGGATGCACTGCAGTGAGTCCAGAGAGTGCAGTGGCACCACTGGGGATGCACTGCAGTGAGTCCAGAGAGTGCTCTTGCACCACAGGGGATGCAGTGCAGTGACTCAAGAGAGTGCACTGGCACCACTGGGGATGCAGTGCAGTGAGTCCAGAGAGTGCACTGGCACCAGTGGGGATGCACTGCAGTGAGTCCAGAGAGTGCACTGGCACCACTGGGGATGCACTGCAGTGAGTTCAGAGAGTGCACTGTCACCACTGGGGATGCAGTACAGTGAGTCCACAGACTGCACTGGCACCACTGGGGATGCAGTGCAGTGAGTCCAGAGAGTGCACTGGCACCACTGGGGATGCAGTGCAGTGAATCCAGTGAGTGCACTGGCACCACTGGGGATGCAGTGCAGTGAGTCCAGAGAGTGCACTGGCACTACTGGGGATGCAGTGCAGTAAGTCCAGAGAGTGCACTGGCACCACTGGGGATGCACTGCAGTGAGTCCAGAGAGTACACTGGCACCACTGGGGATGCACTGCAGTGAGTCCAGAGAGTGCACTGGCACCACTGGGGATGCACTGCAGTGAGTCCAGAGAGTGCACTGGCACCACTGGGGATGTGTCCAGTGAGTCCAGTGAGTGCACTGGCACCACTGGGGATGCAGTGCAGTGAGTCCAGAGAGTACACTGGCACCAGTGGGGATGCAGTGCAGTGAGTCCAGAGAGTGCACTGGCACCACTGGGGATGCAGTGCAGTCAGTCCAGTGAGTGCACTGGCACCACAGGGGGTGCAGTACAGTGAGTCCAGAGAGTGCACTGGCACCACTGGGGATACACTGCAGTGAGTCCAGACAGTGCACTGGCACCACTGGGGATGCCCTGCAGTGAGTCCAGAGAGTGCACTGGCACCACTGGGGATGCAGTGCAGTGAGTCCAGAGAGTGCACTGGCACCACTGGGGATGCACTGCAGTGAGTCCAGAGAGTGCACTGGCACCACTGGGTCTTCAGTGCAGTGAGTCAAGAGAGTGCACTGGCACCACTGGGGATGCAGTGCAGTGAGTCCAGAGAGTGCACTGGCACCACTGGGGATGCACTGCAGTGAGTCCAGAGAGTGCACTGTCACCACTGGGGATGCAGTACAGTGAGTCCACAGAGTGCACTGGCACCAGTGGGTATGCAGTACAGTGAGTCCAGAGAGTGCACTGGCACCACTGGGCATGCAGTGCAGTGAGTCCAGAGAGTGCACTGGCACCACTGGGGATGCGGTGCTGGGAGTCCAGAGAGTGCTTTGGCACCAGTGGGGATGCAGTGCAGTTACTCCAGAGACTGCACTGGCACCACTGGGGATGCAGTGCAGTGAGTCCAGAGAGTGCACTGGCACCACTGGGGATGCAGTGCAGTGAGTCCAGAGATTTGCACTGGTACCACTGGGGATGCAGTGCTGTGACTCCAGAGAGTGCACTGGCACCACTGGGGATGCACTGCAGTGAGCCCAGAGAGTGCACTGGCACCAGTGGGAATGCACTGCAGTGAGTCCAGTGAGTGCACTGGCACTACCGGGGAAGCAGTGCAGTGAGTCCAGAGAGTGCAGTGGCACCACTGGTGATGCAGTTTAGTGAGTCCAGAGAGTGCACTGGCACCACTGGGGATGCAGTGCAGTGAGTCCAGTAAGTGTACTGGCACCACTGGGGATGCACTGCAGTGAGTCCAGAGAGTGCACTGGCACCACTGAGAATGCACTTCAATGAGTCCAGAGAGTGCACTGGCACCACTGGGGATGCACTGCAGTGAGTCCAGAGAGTGCAGTGGCACCACTGGGGATGCACTGCAGTGAGTCCAGAGAGTGCTTTGGCACCAGTGGGGATGCACTGCAGTTACTCCAGAGACTGCACTGGCACCACTGGGGATGCAGTGCAGTGAGTCCAGAGAGTGCACTGGCACCAGTGGGGATGCACTGCAGTGAGTCCAGAGAGTGCACTGGCACCACTGGGGATGCAGTGCAGTGAGTCCACAGAGTGCACTGGCACCACTGGGGATGCAGTGCAGTGAGTCTAGAGAGTGCACTGGCACCACTGGGGATGCAGTGCTGTGACTCCAGAGAGTGCACTGGCACCAGTGGGGATGCAGTTTAGTGAGTCCAGAGAGTGCACTGGCACCACTGGGGATGTACTGCAGTGAGTCCAGAGACTGCACTGGCACTAATGGGGATGCAGTGCAGTGACTTGAAAGAGTGCACTGGCACCACTGGGGATGCAGTGCAGTGAGTTCAGAGAGTGCACTGGCACCACTGGGGATGCACTGCAGTGAGTCCAGAGAGTGCACTGTCACCACTGGGGATGCACTGCAGTGAGTCCAGAGAGTGCACTGTCACCACTGGGGATGCAGTGCAGTGAGTCCAGAGAGTGCACTGGCACCACTGGGGATGCAGTGCTGTGACTCCGGAGAGTGCACTGGCACCACTGAGAATGCACTTCAGTGAGTCCAGAGAGTGCACTGGCACCACTGGGGATGCAGTGCTGTGACTCCAGAGAGTGCACTGGCACCACTGGGGATGCAGTGCAGTGAGTCCAGAGAGTGCACTGGCACCACTGGGGATGCGGTGCCGGGAGTCCAGAGAGTGCTTTGGCACCAGTGGGGATGCACTGCAGTTACTCCAGAGACTGCACTGGCACCACTGGGGATGCAGTGCAGTGAGTCCAGAGAGTGCACTGGCACCACTGGGGATGCACTGCAGTGAGTCCAGAGAGTGCACTGTCACCACTGGGGATGCACTGCAGTGAGTCCAGAGAGTGCACTGTCACCACTGGGGATGCAGTGCAGTGAGTCCACAGAGTGCACTGGCACCACTGGGGATGCAGTGCAGTGAGTCCAGAGAGTGCACTGGCACCACTGGGGATGCACTGCAGTGAATCCAGTGAGTGCACTGGCACCACTGGGGATACAGTGCAGTGAGTCCAGAGAGTGCACTGGCACCACTGGGGATGCAGTGCAGTGAGTCCAGAGAGTGCACTGGCACCACTGGGGATGCAGTGCAGTGAGTCCAGAGAGTGCACTGGCACCACTGGTGATGCACTGCAGTGAGTCCAGAGATTGCACTGGCACCACTGTGGATGCAGTGCAGTGAGTCCAGAGACTTCACTGGCACCACTGGGAATGCAGAGAAGTGAGTGCAGAGAGTGCACTGGCACCACTGGGGATGCAGTGCAGTGAGTCCAGAGAGTGCACTGGCACCATTGGGGATGCAGTGCAGTGAGTCCAGAGAGTGCACTGGCACCACCTGTGATGCAGTGCAGTGAGTCCAGAGAATGCACTGGCACCAATGGGGCTGCAGTGCAGTGAGTCCAAAGAGTGCACTGGCACCACTGGGAATGCACTGCAGTGAGTCCAGAGAGTACACTGGCACCACTGGGGATGCACTGCAGTGAGTCCAGAGAGTGCACTGGCACCACTGGGGATGCACTACAGTGAATCCAGAGATTGCACTGGCACCACTGGGGATGCAGTGCAGTGAGTCCAGAGAGTGCACTGGCACCACTGGGGATGCAGTGCATTGAGTCCAGAGAGTGCACTGGCACAACTGGGGATGCACTTCAGTGAGTCCAGAGAGTGCACTGGCACCAGTGGGGATGCAGTGCAGTGAGTCCAGAGAGTGCACTGGCACCACTGGGGATGCACTGCAGTGAGTCCTGAGAGTACACTGGCACCAGTGGGGATGCAGTGCAGTGAGTCCAGAGAGTGCACTGGCACCACTGGGGATGCACTGCAGTGAGTCCAGAGAGTGCACTGGCACCACTGGGGATGTGTCCAGTGAGTCCAGTGAGTGCACTGGCACCACTGGGGATGCAGTGCAGTGAGTCCAGAGAGTACACTGGCACCAGTGGGGATGCAGTGCAGTGAGTCCAGAGAGTGCACTGGCACCACTGGGGATGCAGTGCAGTCAGTCCAGTGAGTGCACTGGCACCACTGGGGGTGCAGTACAGTGAGTCCAGAGAGTGCACTGGCACCACTGGGGATACACTGCAGTGAGTCCAGACAGTGCACTGGCACCACTGGGGATGCCCTGCAGTGAGTCCAGAGAGTGCACTGGCACCACTGGGGATGCAGTGCAGTGAGTCCAGAGAGTGCACTGGCACCACTGGGGATGCACTGCAGTGAGTCCAGAGAGTGCACTGGCACCACTGGGGCTTCAGTGCAGTGAGTCAAGAGAGTGCACTGGCACCACTGGGGATGCACTGCAGTGAGTCCAGAGAGTGCACTGTCACCACTGGGGATGCAGTACAGTGAGTCCACAGAGTGCACTGGCACCAGTGGGTATGCAGTACAGTGAGTCCAGAGAGTGCACTGGCACCACTGGGCATGCAGTGCAGTGAGTCCAGAGAGTGCACTGGCACCACGGGGGATGCGGTGCTGGGAGTCCAGAGAGTGCTTTGGCACCAGTGGGGATGCAGTGCAGTGAGTCCAGAGATTTGCACTGGCACCACTGGGGATGCAGTGCTGTGACTCCAGAGAGCGCACTGGCACCACTGGGGATGCAGTGCAGTGAGTCCAGAGAGTGCACTGGCACCACTGGGGATGCACTGCAGTGAGCCCAGAGAGTGCACTGGCACCAGCGGGGATGCACTGCAGTGAGTCCAGTGAGTGCACTGGCACCACTGGGGAAGCAGTGCAGTGAGTGCAGAGAGTTCAGTGGCACCACTGGTGATGCAGTTTAGTGAGTCCAGAGAGTGCACTGGCACCACTGGGGATGCAGTGCAGTGAGTCCAGTGAGTGTACTGGCACCACTGGGGATGCACTGCAGTGAGTCCAGAGAGTGCACTGGCACCACTGAGAATGCACTTCAATGAGTCCAGAGAGTGCACTGGCACCACTGGGGATGCACTGCAGTGAGACCAGAGAGTGCAGTGGCACCACTGGGGATGCACTGCAGTGAGTCCAGAGAGTGCTTTGGCACCAGTGGGGATGCACTGCAGTTACTCCAGAGACTGCACTGGCACCACTGGGGATGCAGTGCAGTGAGTCCAGAGAGTGCACTGGCACCAGTGGGGATGCACTGCAGTGAGTCCAGAGAGTGCACTGGCACCACTGGGGATGCACTGCAGTGAGTCCAGAGAGTGCACTGTCACCACTGGGGATGCAGTACAGTGAGTCCACAGAGTGCACTGGCACCACTGGGGATGCACTGCAGTGAGTCCAGAGAGTGCACTGGCACCACCGGGGATGCAGTGCAGTGAGTCCAGAGAGTGCACTGGCACCACTGGGGATGCAGTGCAGTGAGTCCTGAGAGTGCACTGGCACCACTGGGGATGCAGTGTAGTGAATCCAGTGAGTGCACTGGCACCACTGGGGATGCAGTGCAGGGAGTCCAGAGAGTGCACTGGCACTACTGGGGATGCAGTGCAGTAAGTCCAGAGAGTGCACTGGCACCAGTGGGGATGCACTGCAGTGAGTCCAGAGAGTGCACTGTCACTACTGGGGATGCAGTGCAGTGAGTCCAGAGAGTGCACTGGCACCACTGAGGATGCAGTGCAGTGAGTCCTGAGAGTGCACTGGCACCACTGGGGATGCACTGCAGTGAGTCCAGAGATTGCACTGGCACCACTGGGGATGCAGTACAGTGAGTCCACACAGTGCACTAGCACCACTGGGGATGCAGTGCAGTGAGTCCAGAGAGTGCACTGGCACCACTGGTGATGCAGTGCAATGAGTCCAGAGAGTGCACTGGCACCACTGGTGATGCACTGCTATGAGTCCAGAGAGTGCTCTTGCACCACAGGGGATGCAGTGCAGTGACTCAAGAGAGTGCACTGGCAGCACTGGGGATGCAGTGCAGTGAGTCCAGAGAGTGCACTGGCACCACTGGAGATGCAGTGCAGTGAGTCCAGAGAGTGCACTGGCACCACTGGGGATGCACTGCAGTGAGCCCAGAGAGTGCACTGGCACCAGTGGGGATGCACTGCAGTGAGTCCAGTGAGTGCACTGCCACCACTGGGGAAGCAGTGCAGTGAGTCCAGAGAGTGCAGTGGCACCACTGGTGATGCAGTTTAGTGAGTCCAGAGAGTGCACTGGCACCACTGGGGATGTAGTGCAGTGAGTCCAGTGAGTGTACTGGCACCACCTGGGATGCACTGCAGTGAGTCCAGAGAGTGCACTGGCACCACTGAGAATGCACTTCAATGAGTCCAGAGAGTGCACTGGCACCACTGGGGATGCACTGCAGTGAGTCCAGAGAGTGCAGTGGCACCACTGGGGATGCACTGCAGTGAGTCCAGAGAGTGCTTTGGCACCAGTGGGGATGCACTGCAGTTAGTTCAGTGTAGTGAGTCCAGTAAGTGCAAAGGTACCAGTGGGGATGCACTGCAGTGAGTGCACTGGCACCACTGGAGCTGTACTGTAGTGAGTCCAGAGAGTGCACTGACACCACTGGGAATGCAGTGCAGTGAGTGCAGAGAGTGCCCTGGCACCACTGGGGATGCAGTGCAGTGAGTCCACAGAGTTCAATGGCACCACTGGGTAGCAGTGCCGTGAGTCCAGAGAGTGCACTGGCCCCACTGGGGATGCAGTGCAGTGACTCCAGAGAGTGCACTAGCAGCACTAAGGGATGCAGTGCCGTGAGTCCAGAGAGTGCACGGGCACCACTGGGAATGCAGTCCTGTAAGTCCAGAGAGTGCCTTGGCAACACTGGGGATGCACTGCAGTGAGTCCAGAGAGTGCACTGGCACCACTGGTAATGCAGTGCAGTGAGTCCAGAGAGTGCACTGGCACCACTGGGAATGCACTGCAGTGACTCCAGAGAGTGCCCTGGCACAACTGGGAATGCAGTGCAGTGAGTCCAGAGAGCGCACTGGCACCACTGGGGATGCAGTGCAGTGAGTATACAGAGTGCACTGGCACCACTGGTGATGCAGTGCCGAGAGTCAGGAGAGTGCACTGGCACCACTGGGGATGCAGTGCAGTGAGTCCAAAGAGTGCACTGGCACCACTGGGGATGCAGTGCAGTGAGTCCAGAGAGTGCACTGGCAACACTGGGGATGCAGTGAAGTGATTCCAGAGCGTGCACTGGCACCTTGGGGATGCAGAGCAGTGAGTCCAGAGAGTGCACTGGCACGACTGGGGATGCAGTGCAGTGAGTGCAGAGAGTGCACTGGCACCACTGGGGATGCAGTGCAGTGAGTCCAGAGAGTGCCCTGGGACCAGTGGGAATGCACTGCAGTGACTCCAGAGAGTGCCCTGGCACAACTGGGAATGCAGTGCAGTGAGTCCAGAGAGCGCACTGGCACCACTGGGGATGCAGTGCAGTGAGTAAACAGAGTGCACTGGCACCACTGGTGATGCAGTGCCGAGAGTCCAGAGAGTGCACTGGCACCACTGGGGATGTAGTGCAGTGAATCCAGAGAGTGCACTGTCACCACTGCGGATGCACTGCAGTGATTCCAGAGAGTGCACTGGCACCACTGGGGAAGCAGTGCAGTGAGTCCAGAGAGTGCACTGGCACCACTGGGGATGCAGTGCAGTGAGTGCAGAGAGTGCCCTGGCACCACTGGGGATGCAGTGCAGTGAGTGCAGAGGTTGCCCTGGCTCCATTGGGATGCAGTGCAGTGAGTCCAGAGAGTGCACTGGCTCCACTGGGGATGCAGTGCAGTGAGTCCAAAGAGTGCACTGGCACCACTGGGGATGCAGTGCAGTGCGTCCAGAGAGTGCACTGGCAACACTGGTGATGCAGTGAAGTGATTCCAGAGCGTGCACTGTCACCTTGGGGATGCAGAGCAGTGAGTCCAGAGCGTGCACTGGCACCACTCGGGATGCAGTGCAGGGAGTCCAGAGAGTGCACTGGCACCACTGGGGATGCACTGCAGTGAGTCCAGAGAGTGCCCTGGGACCAGTGGGAATGCACTGCAGTGAGTCCAGAGAGTGCACTGGCACCACTGGGGATGCACTGCAGTGAGCCCAGAGAGTGCCCTGGCACCACTGGGGATGCAGTGCAGTGAGTCCACAGAGTGCACTGGCAGCAATGGGAATGCAGTGCAGTGAGTCCAGAGAGTGCAGTGGCACCACTGGGGATGCAGTGCAGTGAGTCCATAGAGTGCACTGGCACCATTGGGGATGCAGTGCAGTGAGTCCAGAGAGTGCACTGGCACCACTGGGGATGCAGTGCAGTGAGTCCAGAGAGTGCACGGGCACCAGTGGGGATGCACTGCAGTGAGTCCAAAGAGTGCACTGGCACCACTGGGGATGCACTGCAGTGACTCTAGAGAGTGCACTGGCACCACTGGGGATGCAGTGCAGTGAGTCCAGAGAGTGCACTGGCACCACTGGGGATGCAGTGCAGTGAGTCCAGAGAGTGCACTGGCACCACTGGGGATGCAGTGCAGTGAGTGCAGAGAGTGCCCTGGCACCACTGGGGATGCAGTGCAGTGAGTCCAAAGAGTGCACTGGCACCATTGAAGATGCAGTGCAGTGAGTCCAGAGAGTGCACTGGCACCACTGGGGATGCAGTGCAGTGAGTCCAGAGAGTGCACTGGCACCACTGGAGCTGTACTGTAGTGAGTCCAGAGAGTGCACTGGCACCACTGGGAATGCAGTGCAGTGAGTCCAGAGAGTGCACTGGCACCACTGGGGATGCAGAGCAGGGAGTCCAGTGTGTGCACTGGCACCACTGAGGATGCAGTGCAGTGAGTCCAGAGAGTGCACTGGCACCACTGGGGATGCAGTGCAGTGAGTCCATAGAGTGCACTGGCACCACTGGGGATGCAGTGCTGTGAGTCCAGAGAGTGCACTGGCACCACTGGGGATGCAGTGCTGTGAGTCCAGAGAGTGCACTGGCACCAGTGGAGATGCACTGCAGTGAGTGCACTGGCACCACTGGGGATGCACTGCAGTGACGCTAAAGAGTGCACTGGCACCACTGGGAATACACTGCAGTGAGTCCAGAGAGTGCACTGGCACCAGTGTGGATGCAGTGCAGTGAGTCCAGAGAGTGCACTGGCACCACTGGGGATGCAGTGCAGTGAGTCCAGAGAGTGCACTGGCACCACTGGAGCTGTACTTTAGTGAGTCCAGAGAGTGCACTGGCACCTCTGGGAATGCAGTGCAGTGAGTCCAGAGAATGCACTGGCACCACTGGTGATGCAGTGCAGTGAGTAAACAGAGTGTACTGGCACCACTGCGGATGCAGTGCCGTGAGTCCAGAGAGTGCACTGTCAGCACTGGGGATGCAGTGCAGTGAGTCCAGAGAGTGCACTGGCACCACTGGGGATGCAGTGCAGTGAGTGCAGAGAGTGCACTGGCACCACTGGGGATGCAGTGCAGTGAGTCCATAGAGTGCACTGGCACCACTGGGGATTCAGTGTAGTGAGTCCAGTAAGTGCAAAGGTACCAGTGGGGATGCACTGCAGTGAGTGCACTGGCACCACTGGAGCTGTACTGTAGTGAGTCCAGAGAGTGCACTGACACCACTGGGAATGCAGTGCAGTGAGTCCAGAGAGTGCACTGGCACCACTGGGGATGCAGTGCAGTGAGTGCAGAGAGTGCCCTGGCACCACTGGGGATGCAGTGCAGTGAGTCCACAGAGTTCAATGGCACCACTGGGTAGCAGTGCCGTGAGTCCAGAGAGTGAACTGGCCCCACTGGGGATGCACTGCAGTGACTTCAGAGAGTGCACTAGCAGCACTAAGGGATGCAGTGCCGTGAGTCCAGAGAGTGCACTGGCACCACTGGGAATGCAGTCCTGTAAGTCCAGAGAGTGCCTTGGCAACACTGGGGATGCACTGCAGTGAGTCCAGAGAGTGCACTGGCACCACTAGTAATGCAGTGCAGTGAGTCCAGAGAGTGCACTGGCACCACTGGGAATGCACTGCAGTGACTCCAGAGAGTGCCCTGGCACAACTGGGAATGCAGTGCAGTGAGTCCAGAGAGTGCACTGGCACCACTGGGGATGCAGTGCAGTGAGTATACAGAGTGCACTGGCACCACTGGTGATGCAGTGCCGAGAGTCCAGAGAGTGCACTGGCACCACTGGGGATGCAGTGCAGTGAGTCCAAAGAGTGCACTGGCACCACTGGGGATGCAGTGCAGTGAGTCCAGAGAGTGCACTGGCACCACTGGGGATGCAGTGCAGTGAGTCCAGAGAGTGCCCTGGGACCAGTGGGAATGCACTGCAGTGACTCCAGAGAGTGCCCTGGCACAACTGGGAATGCAGTGCAGTGAGTCCAGAGAGCGCACTGGCACCACTGGGGATGCAGTGCAGTGAGTAAACAGAGTGCACTGGCACCACTGGTGATGCAGTGCCGAGAGTCCAGAGAGTGCACTGGCACCACTGGGGATGTAGTGCAGTGAATCCAGAGAGTGCACTGTCACCACTGCGGATGCACTGCAGTGATTCCAGAGAGTGCACTGGCACCACTGGGGAAGCAGTGCAGTGAGTCCAGAGAGTGCACTGCACCACTGGGGATGCAGTGCAGTGAGTGCAGAGAGTGCCCTGGCACCACTGGGGATGCAGTGCAGTGAGTGCAGAGGTTGCCCTGGCACCATTGGGATGCAGTGCAGTGAGTCCAGAGAGTGCACTGGCTCCACTGGGGATGCAGTGCAGTGAGTCCAAAGAGTGCACTGGCACCACTGGGGATGCAGTGCAGTGACTCCAGAGAGTACACTGGCACCACTGGGGATGCAGTGCAGTGAGTCCAGAGAGTGCACTGGTACCACTGGGGATGCAGTGCAGTGAGTCCAGAGAGTGCACTGGCACCACTCGGGATGCAGTGCAGGGAGTCCAGAGAGTGCACTGGCACCACTGGGGATGCACTGCAGTGAGTCCAGAGAGTGCCCTGGGACCAGTGGGAATGCACTGCAGTGAGTCCAGAGAGTGCACTGGCACCACTGGGGATGCACTGCAGTGAGCCCAGAGAGTGCCCTGGCACCACTGGGGATGCAGTGCAGTGAGTTCAAAGAGTGCACTGGCAGCAATGGGAATGCAGTGCAGTGAGTCCAGAGAGTTCAGTGGCACCACTGGGGATGCAGTGCAGTGAGTCCATAGAGTGCACTGGCACCATTGGGGATGCAGTGCAGTGAGTCCAGAGAGTGCACTGGCACCACTGGGGATGCAGTGCAGTGAGTCCAGAGAGTGCACGGGCACCAGTGGGGATGCACTGCAGTGAGTCCAAAGAGTGCACTGGCACCACTGGGGATGCACTGCAGTGACTCTAGAGAGTGCACTGGCACCACTGGGGATGCAGTGCAGTGAGTCCAGAGAGTGCACTGGCACCACTGGGGATGCAGTGCAGTGAGTCCAGAGAGTGCACTGGCACCACTGGGGATGCAGTGCAGTGAGTGCAGAGAGTGCCCTGGCACCACTGGGGATGCAGTGCAGTGAGTCCAAAGAGTGCACTGGCACCATTGAAGATGCAGTGCAGTGAGTCCAGAGAGTGCACTGGCACCACTGGGGATGCAGTGCAGTGAGTCCAGAGAGTGCACTGGCACCACTGGAGCTGTACTGTAGTGAGTCCAGAGAGTGCACTGGCACCACTGGGAATGCAGTGCAGTGAGTCCAGAGAGTGCACTGGCACCACTGGGGATGCACTGCAGTGAGTCCAGAGAGTGCACTGGCACCACTGGGGATGCAGTGCAGTGAGTGCAGAGAGTGCCCTGGCACCACTGGGGATGCAGTGCAGTGAGTCCAAAGAGTGCACTGGCACCATTGAAGATGCAGTGCAGTGAGTCCAGAGAGTGCACTGGCACCACTGGGGATGCAGTGCAGTGAGTCCAGAGAGTGCACTGGCACCACTGGAGCTGTACTGTAGTGAGTCCAGAGAGTGCACTGGCACCACTGGGAATGCAGTGCAGTGAGTCCAGAGAGTGCACTGGCACCACTGGGGATGCAGAGCAGGGAGTCCAGTGTGTGCACTGGCACCACTGAGGATGCAGTGCAGTGAGTCCAGAGAGTGCACTGGCACCACTGGGGATGCAGTGCAGTGAGTCCATAGAGTGCACTGGCACCACTGGGGATGCAGTGCTGTGAGTCCAGAGAGTGCACTGGCACCACTGGGGATGCAGTGCTGTGAGTCCAGAGAGTGCACTGGCACCAGTGGAGATGCACTGCAGTGAGTGCACTGGCACCACTGGGGATGCACTGCAGTGACGCTAAAGAGTGCACTGGCACCACTGGGAATACACTGCAGTGAGTCCAGAGAGTGCACTGGCACCAGTGGGGATGCAGTGCAGTGAGTCCAGAGAGTGCACTGGCACCACTGGGGATGCAGTGCAGTGAGTCCAGAGAGTGCACTGGCACCACTGGAGCTGTACTTTAGTGAGTCCAGAGAGTGCACTGGCACCTCTGGGAATGCAGTGCAGTGAGTCCAGAGAATGCACTGGCACCACTGGTGATGCAGTGCAGTGAGTAAACAGAGTGTACTGGCACCACTGCGGATGCAGTGCCGTGAGTCCAGAGAGTGCACTGTCAGCACTGGGGATGCAGTGCAGTGAGTCCAGAGAGTGCACTGGCACCACTGGGGATGCAGTGCAGTGAGTGCAGAGAGTGCACTGGCACCACTGGGGATGCAGTGCAGTGAGTCCATAGAGTGCACTGGCACCACTGGGGATTCAGTGTAGTGAGTCCAGTAAGTGCAAAGGTACCAGTGGGGATGCACTGCAGTGAGTGCACTGGCACCACTGGAGCTGTACTGTAGTGAGTGCAGAGAGTGCCCTGGCACCACTGGGGATGCAGTGCAGTGAGTCCACAGAGTTCAATGGCACCACTGGGTAGCAGTGCCGTGAGTCCAGAGAGTGCACTGGCCCCACTGGGGATGCAGTGCAGTGACTCCAGAGAGTGCACTAGCAGCACTAAGGGATGCAGTGCCGTGAGTCCAGAGAGTGCACGGGCACCACTGGGAATGCAGTCCTGTAAGTCCAGAGAGTGCCTTGGCAACACTGGGGATGCACTGCAGTGAGTCCAGAGAGTGCACTGGCACCACTGGTAATGCAGTGCAGTGAGTCCAGAGAGTGCACTGGCACCACTGGGAATGCACTGCAGTGACTCCAGAGAGTGCCCTGGCACAACTGGGAATGCAGTGCAGTGAGTCCAGAGAGCGCACTGGCACCACTGGGGATGCAGTGCAGTGAGTATACAGAGTGCACTGGCACCACTGGTGATGCAGTGCCGAGAGTCAGGAGAGTGCACTGGCACCACTGGGGATGCAGTGCAGTGAGTCCAAAGAGTGCACTGGCACCACTGGGGATGCAGTGCAGTGAGTCCAGAGAGTGCACTGGCAACACTGGGGATGCAGTGAAGTGATTCCAGAGCGTGCACTGGCACCTTGGGGATGCAGAGCAGTGAGTCCAGAGAGTGCACTGGCACGACTGGGGATGCAGTGCAGTGAGTGCAGAGAGTGCACTGGCACCACTGGGGATGCAGTGCAGTGAGTCCAGAGAGTGCCCTGGGACCAGTGGGAATGCACTGCAGTGACTCCAGAGAGTGCCCTGGCACAACTGGGAATGCAGTGCAGTGAGTCCAGAGAGCGCACTGGCACCACTGGGGATGCAGTGCAGTGAGTAAACAGAGTGCACTGGCACCACTGGTGATGCAGTGCCGAGAGTCCAGAGAGTGCACTGGCACCACTGGGGATGTAGTGCAGTGAATCCAGAGAGTGCACTGTCACCACTGCGGATGCACTGCAGTGATTCCAGAGAGTGCACTGGCACCACTGGGGAAGCAGTGCAGTGAGTCCAGAGAGTGCACTGGCACCACTGGGGATGCAGTGCAGTGAGTGCAGAGAGTGCCCTGGCACCACTGGGGATGCAGTGCAGTGAGTGCAGAGGTTGCCCTGGCTCCATTGGGATGCAGTGCAGTGAGTCCAGAGAGTGCACTGGCTCCACTGGGGATGCAGTGCAGTGCGTCCAGAGAGTGCACTGGCAACACTGGTGATGCAGTGAAGTGATTCCAGAGCGTGCACTGTCACCTTGGGGATGCAGAGCAGTGAGTCCAGAGCGTGCACTGGCACCACTCGGGATGCAGTGCAGGGAGTCCAGAGAGTGCACTGGCACCACTGGGGATGCACTGCAGTGAGTCCAGAGAGTGCCCTGGGACCAGTGGGAATGCACTGCAGTGAGTCCAGAGAGTGCACTGGCACCACTGGGGATGCACTGCAGTGAGCCCAGAGAGTGCCCTGGCACCACTGGGGATGCAGTGCAGTGAGTCCAGTGAGTGCACTGGCAGCAATGGGAATGCAGTGCAGTGAGTCCAGAGAGTGCAGTGGCACCACTGGGGATGCAGTGCAGTGAGTCCATAGAGTGCACTGGCACCATTGGGGATGCAGTGCAGTGAGTCCAGAGAGTGCACTGGCACCACTGGGGATGCAGTGCAGTGAGTCCAGAGAGTGCACGGGCACCAGTGGGGATGCACTGCAGTGAGTCCAAAGAGTGCACTGGCACCACTGGGGATGCACTGCAGTGACTCTAGAGAGTGCACTGGCACCACTGGGGATGCAGTGCAGTGAGTCCAGAGAGTGCACTGGCACCACTGGGGATGCAGTGCAGTGAGTCCAGAGAGTGCACTGGCACCACTGGGGATGCAGTGCAGTGAGTGCAGAGAGTGCCCTGGCACCACTGGGGATGCAGTGCAGTGAGTCCAAAGAGTGCACTGGCACCATTGAAGATGCAGTGCAGTGAGTCCAGAGAGTGCACTGGCACCACTGGGGATGCAGTGCAGTGAGTCCAGAGAGTGCACTGGCACCACTGGAGCTGTACTGTAGTGAGTCCAGAGAGTGCACTGGCACCACTGGGAATGCAGTGCAGTGAGTCCAGAGAGTGCACTGGCACCACTGGGGATGCAGAGCAGGGAGTCCAGTGTGTGCACTGGCACCACTGAGGATGCAGTGCAGTGAGTCCAGAGAGTGCACTGGCACCACTGGGGATGCAGTGCAGTGAGTCCATAGAGTGCACTGGCACCACTGGGGATGCAGTGCTGTGAGTCCAGAGAGTGCACTGGCACCACTGGGGATGCAGTGCTGTGAGTCCAGAGAGTGCACTGGCACCAGTGGAGATGCACTGCAGTGAGTGCACTGGCACCACTGGGGATGCACTGCAGTGACGCTAAAGAGTGCACTGGCACCACTGGGAATACACTGCAGTGAGTCCAGAGAGTGCACTGGCACCAGTGGGGATGCAGTGCAGTGAGTCCAGAGAGTGCACTGGCACCACTGGGGATGCAGTGCAGTGAGTCCAGAGAGTGCACTGGCACCACTGGAGCTGTACTTTAGTGAGTCCAGAGAGTGCACTGGCACCTCTGGGAATGCAGTGCAGTGAGTCCAGAGAATGCACTGGCACCACTGGTGATGCAGTGCAGTGAGTAAACAGAGTGTACTGGCACCACTGCGGATGCAGTGCCGTGAGTCCAGAGAGTGCACTGTCAGCACTGGGGATGCAGTGCAGTGAGTCCAGAGAGTGCACTGGCACCACTGGGGATGCAGTGCAGTGAGTGCAGAGAGTGCACTGGCACCACTGGGGATGCACTGCAGTGAGTCCAAAGAGTGCACTGGCACCACTGGGGATGCACTGCAGTGAGTCCATAGAGTGCACTGGCACCACTGGGGATTCAGTGTAGTGAGTCCAGTAAGTGCAAAGGTACCAGTGGGGATGCACTGCAGTGAGTGCACTGGCACCACTGGAGCTGTACTGTAGTGAGTCCAGAGAGTGCACTGACACCACTGGGAATGCAGTGCAGTGAGTCCAGAGAGTGCACTGGCACCACTGGGGATGCAGTGCAGTGAGTGCAGAGAGTACCCTGGCACCACTGGGGATGCAGTGCAGTGAGTCCACAGAGTTCAATGGCACCACTGGGTAGCAGTGCCGTGAGTCCAGAGAGTGAACTGGCCCCACTGGGGATGCACTGCAGTGACTTCAGAGAGTGCACTAGCAGCACTAAGGGATGCAGTGCCGTGAGTCCAGAGAGTGCACTGGCACCACTGGGAATGCAGTCCTGTAAGTCCAGAGAGTGCCTTGGCAACACTGGGGATGCACTGCAGTGAGTCCAGAGAGTGCACTGGCACCACTGGTAATGCAGTGCAGTGAGTCCAGAGAGTGCACTGGCACCACTGGGAATGCACTGCAGTGACTCCAGAGAGTGCCCTGGCACAACTGGGAATGCAGTGCAGTGAGTCCAGAGAGTGCACTGGCACCACTGGGGATGCAGTGCAGTGAGTATACAGAGTGCACTGGCACCACTGGTGATGCAGTGCCGAGAGTCCAGAGAGTGCACTGGCACCACTGGGGATGCAGTGCAGTGAGTCCAAAGAGTGCACTGGCACCACTGGGGATGCAGTGCAGTGAGTCCAGAGAGTGCACTGGCAACACTGGGGATGCAGTGAAGTGATTCCAGAGCGTGCACTGGCACCTTGGGGATGCAGAGCAGTGAGTCCAGAGAGTGCACTGGCACCACTGGGAATGCAGTGCAGTGAGTGCAGAGAGTGCACTGGCACCACTGGGGATGCAGTGCAGTGAGTCCAGAGAGTGCCCTGGGACCAGTGGGAATGCACTGCAGTGACTCCAGAGAGTGCCCTGGCACAACTGGGAATGCAGTGCAGTGAGTCCAGAGAGCGCACTGGCACCACTGGGGATGCAGTGCAGTGAGTAAACAGAGTGCACTGGCACCACTGGTGATGCAGTGCCGAGAGTCCAGAGAGTGCACTGGCACCACTGGGGATGTAGTGCAGTGAATCCAGAGAGTGCACTGTCACCACTGCGGATGCACTGCAGTGATTCCAGAGAGTGCACTGGCACCACTGGGGAAGCAGTGCAGTGAGTCCAGAGAGTGCACTGCACCACTGGGGATGCAGTGCAGTGAGTGCAGAGAGTGCCCTGGCACCACTGGGGATGCAGTGCAGTGAGTGCAGAGGTTGCCCTGGCACCATTGGGATGCAGTGCAGTGAGTCCAGAGAGTGCACTGGCTCCACTGGGGATGCAGTGCAGTGAGTCCAAAGAGTGCACTGGCACCACTGGGGATGCAGTGCAGTGACTCCAGAGAGTACACTGGCACCACTGGGGATGCAGTGCAGTGAGTCCATAGAGTGCAGTGGCACCACTGGGGATGCAGTGCAGTGAGTCCAGAGAGTGCACTGGCACCACTCGGGATGCAGTGCAGGGAGTCCAGAGAGTGCACTGGCACCACTGGGGATGCACTGCAGTGAGTCCAGAGAGTGCCCTGGGACCAGTGGGAATGCACTGCAGTGAGTCCAGAGAGTGCACTGGCACCACTGGGGATGCACTGCAGTGAGCCCAGAGAGTGCCCTGGCACCACTGGGGATGCAGTGCAGTGAGTCCAAAGAGTGCACTGGCAGCAATGGGAATGCAGTGCAGTGAGTCCAGAGAGTTCAGTGGCACCACTGGGGATGCAGTGCAGTGAGTCCATAGAGTGCACTGGCACCATTGGGGATGCAGTGCAGTGAGTCCAGAGAGTGCACTGGCACCACTGGGGATGCAGTGCAGTGAGTCCAGAGAGTGCACGGGCACCAGTGGGGATGCACTGCAGTGAGTCCAAAGAGTGCACTGGCACCACTGGGGATGCACTGCAGTGACTCTAGAGAGTGCACTGGCACCACTGGGGATGCAGTGCAGTGAGTCCAGAGAGTGCACTGGCACCACTGGGGATGCAGTGCAGTGAGTCCAGAGAGTGCACTGGCACCACTGGGGATGCAGTGCAGTGAGTGCAGAGAGTGCCCTGGCACCACTGGGGATGCAGTGCAGTGAGTCCAAAGAGTGCACTGGCACCATTGAAGATGCAGTGCAGTGAGTCCAGAGAGTGCACTGGCACCACTGGGGATGCAGTGCAGTGAGTCCAGAGAGTGCACTGGCACCACTGGAGCTGTACTGTAGTGAGTCCAGAGAGTGCACTGGCACCACTGGGAATGCAGTGCAGTGAGTCCAGAGAGTGCACTGGCACCACTGGGGATGCAGTGCAGGGAGTCCAGTGTGTGCACTGGCACCACTGAGGATGCAGTGCAGTGAGTCCAGAGAGTGCACTGGCACCACTGGGGATGCAGTGCAGTGAGTCCATAGAGTGCACTGGCACCACTGGGGATGCAGTGCTGTGAGTCCAGAGAGTGCACTGGCACCAATGGGGATGCAGTGCAGTGAGTCCAGAGAGTGCACTGGCACCAGTGGGGATGCACTGCAGTGAGTGCACTGGCACCACTGGGGATGCACTGCAGTGACGCTAAAGAGTGCACTGGCACCACTGGGAATACACTGCAGTGAGTCCAGAGAGTGCACTGGCACCACTGGGGATGCAGTGCAGTGAGTCCAGAGAGTGCACTGGCACCACTGGGGATGCAGTGCAGTGAGTCCAGAGAGTGCACTGGCACCACTGGAGCTGTACTATAGTGAGTCCAGAGAGTACACTGGCACCTCTGGGAATGCAGTGCAGTGAGTCCAGAGAATGCACTGGCACCACTGGTGATGCAGTGCAGTGAGTAAACAGAGTGTACTGGCACCACTGCGGATGCAGTGCCGTGAGTCCAGAGAGTGCACTGTCAGCACTGGGGATGCAGTGCAGTGAGTCCAGAGAGTGCACTGGCACCACTGGGGATGCAGTGCAGTGAGTCCAGAGAGTGCACTGGCACCACTGGGGATGCAGTGCAGTGAGTCCATAGAGTGCACTGGCACCACTGGGGATTCAGTGTAGTGAGTCCAGTAAGTGCAAAGGTACCAGTGGGGATGCACTGCAGTGAGTGCACTGGCACCACTGGGGATGCACTGCAGTGACGCTAAAGAGTGCACTGGCACCACTGGGAATACACTGCAGTGAGTCCAGAGAGTGCACTGGCACCACTGGGGATGCAGTGCAGTGAGTCCAGTGTGTGCACTGGCACCACTGAGGATGCAGTGCAGTGAGTCCAGAGAGTGCACTGGCACCACTGGGGATGCAGTGCAGTGAGTCCATAGAGTGCACTGGCACCTTGGGGATGCAGTGCAGTGAGTCCAGAGAGTGCACTGGCACCACTGGGGATGCACTGCAGTGAGTCCAGAGAGTGCACTGGCACCAGTGGGGATGCAGTGCAGTGAGTGCACTGGCACCACTGGGGATGCACTGCAGTGACGCTAAAGAGTGCACTGGCACCACTGGGAATACACTGCAGTGAGTCCAGAGAGTGCACTGGCACCACTGGGGATGCAGTGCAGTGAGTCCAGAGAGTGCACTGGCACCACTGGGGATGCAGTGCAGTGAGTCCAGAGAGTGCACTGGCACCAGTGGGGATGCAGTGCAGTGAGTCCAGAGAGTGCACTGGCACCACTGGGAATGCAGTGCAGTGAGTCCAGAGAGTGCACTGGCACCACTGCGGATGAAGTGCCGTGAGTCCAGAGAGTGCACTGTCAGCACTGGGGATGCAGTGCAGTGAGTCCAGAGAGTGCACTGTCAGCACTGGGGATGCAGTGCAGTGAGTCCAGAGAGTGCACTGGCACCACTGGTAATGCAGTGCAGTGAGTCCAGAGAGTGCACTGGCACCACTGGGAATGCACTGCAGTGACTCCAGAGAGTGCCCTGGCACCACTGGGGATGCACTGCAGTGAGTCCAAAGAGTGCACTGGCACCATTGAAGATGCAGTGCAGTGAGTCCAGAGAGTGCACTGGCACCACTGGGGATGCAGTGTAGTGAGTCTAGTAAGTGCTCTGGTACCAGTGGGGATGCACTGCAGTGAGTGCACTGGCACCACTGGGGATGCACTGCAGTGACGCTAAAGAGTGCACTGGCACCACTGGGAATACACTGCAGTGAGTCCAGAGAGTGCAGTGGCACCACTGGGGATGCAGTGCAGTGAGTCCAGAGAGTGCACTGGCACCACTCGGGATGCAGTGCAGTGAGTCCAGAGAGTACACTGGCACCACTGGGAATGCACTGCAGTGACTCCAGAGAGTGCCCTGGCACAACTGGGAATGCAGTGCAGTGAGTCCAGAGAGCGCACTGGCACCACTGGGGATGCAGTGCAGTGAGTAAACAGAGTGCACTGGCACCACTGGTGATGCAGTGCCTAGAGTCCAGAGAGTGCTCCTGCACCACTGGGGATGCAGTGCAGTGAGTCCAGAGAGTGCACTGGCACCACTGGGGATGCACTGCAGTGAGTCCAGAGAGTGCACTGGCACCACTGGGGATGCAGTGCAGTGAGTCCAGAGAGTGCACTGGCACCACTGGGGATGCAGTGCAGTGAGTGCAGAGAGTGCCCTGGCACCACTGGGGATGCAGTGCAGTGAGTCCAAAGAGTGCACTGGCACCATTGAAGATGCAGTGCAGTGAGTCCAGAGAGTGCACTGGCACCACTGGGGATGCAGTGCAGTGAGTCCAGAGAGTGCACTGGCACCACTGGAGCTGTACTGTAGTGAGTCCAGAGAGTGCACTGGCACCACTGGGAATGCAGTGCAGTGAGTCCAGAGAGTGCACTGGCACCACTGGGGATGCACTGCAGTGAGTCCAGAGAGTGCACTGGCACCACTGGGGATGCAGTGCAGTGAGTCCAGAGAGTGCACTGGCCCCACAGGGGATGCAGTGCAGTGACTCCAGAGAGTGCACTAGGAGCACTGGGGATGCAGTGCCGTGAGTCCAGAGAGTGCACTGGCACCACTGGGAATGCAGTGCTGTGAGTCCAGAGAGTGCCCTGGCAACACTGGCGATGCACTGCAGTGAGTCCAGAGAGTGCACTGGCACCGCTGGTAATGCAGTGCAGTGAGTCCAGAGAGTGCACTGGCACCACTGGGAATGCACTGCAGTGACTCCAGAGAGTGCCCTGGCACAACTGGGAATGCAGTGCAGTGAGTCCAGAGAGCGCACTGGCACCACTGGGGATGCAGTGCAGTGAGTAAACAGAGCGCACTGGCACTACTGGGGATGCAGTGCCGTGAGTCCAGAGAGTGCTCTGGCACCACTGGGGATGCAGTGCAGTGAGTACAGAGAGTGCACTGGCGCCACTGGGGATGCAGTGCAGTGAGTCCAGAGAGTGCACTGGCACCACTGGGGATGCACTGCAGGGAGTCCAGTGTGAGCACTGGCACCACTGGGGATGCAGTGCTGTGAGTCCATAGAGTAAACTGGCACCACTGGGGATGCAGTGCAGTGAGTCCATAGAGTGCAGTGGCACCACTGGGGATGCAGTGCAGTGAGTCCAGAGAGTGCACTGGCACCAGTGGGGATGCACTGCAGTGAGTGCACTGGCACCACTGGGGATGCAGTGCAGTGACGCTAAAGAGTGCACTGGCACCACTGGGAATACACTGCAGTGAGTCCAGAGAGTGCACTGGCACCACTGGGGATGCACTGCAGTGAGTGCACAGAGTGCACTGGCACCACTGGGGATGCAGTGCAGTGAGTCCAGAGAGTGCACTGGCACCACTGGACCTGTACTGTAGTAAGTCCAGAGATTGCACTGGCACCACTGGGGATGCAGTGCAGTGAGTCCAGAGAGTGCACTGGCACCACTGGGGATGCAGTGCAGTGACTCCAGAGAGTGCACTAGGAGCACTGGGGATGCAGTGCCGTGAGTCCAGAGAGTGCACTGGCACCACTGGGAATGCAGTGCTCTGTGTCCAGAGAGTGCCCTGGCAACATTGGGGATGCACTGCAGTGAGTCCAGAGAGTGCACTGGCACCACTGGTAATGCAGTGCAGTGAGTCCTGAGAGTGCACTGGCACCACTGGGAATGCACTGCAGTGACTCCAGAGAGTGCCCTGGCACAACTGGGAATGCAGTGCAGTGAGTCCATAGAGCGCACTGGCACCACTGGGGATGCACTGCAGTGAGTCCAGAGAGTGCACTGGCACCAGTGGGGATGCAGTGCAGTGAGTGCACTGGCACCACTGGGGATGCACTGCAGTGACGCTAAAGAGTGCACTGGCACCACTGGGAATACACTGCAGTGAGTCCAGAGAGTGCACTGGCACCACTGGGGATGCAGTGCAGTGAGTCCAGAGAGTGCACTGGCACCACTGGGGATGCAGTGCAGTGAGTCCAGAGAGTGCACTGGCACCAGTGGGGATGCAGTGCAGTGAGTCCAGAGAGTGCACTGGCACCACTGGGAATGCAGTGCAGTGAGTCCAGAGAGTGCACTGGCACCACTGCGGATGAAGTGCCGTGAGTCCAGAGAGTGCACTGTCAGCACTGGGGATGCAGTGCAGTGAGTCCAGAGAGTGCACTGTCAGCACTGGGGATGCAGTGCAGTGAGTCCAGAGAGTGCACTGGCACCACTGGTAATGCAGTGCAGTGAGTCCAGAGAGTGCACTGGCACCACTGGGAATGCACTGCAGTGACTCCAGAGAGTGCCCTGGCACCACTGGGGATGCACTGCAGTGAGTCCAAAGAGTGCACTGGCACCATTGAAGATGCAGTGCAGTGAGTCCAGAGAGTGCACTGGCACCACTGGGGATGCAGTGCATTGACTCCAGAGAGTGCACTGGCACCATTGGAGCTGTACTGTAGTGAGTCCAGAGATTGCACTGGCACCACTGGGGATGCAGTGCAGTGAGTCCAGAGAGTGCACTGGCACCACTGGGGATGCAGTGCAGTGAGTCCAGAGAGTGTACTGGCACCACTGGGGATGCACTGCAGTGAGTCCAGAGAGTGCACTGGCACCACTGGGGATGCAGTGCAGTGAGTCCAGAGAGTGCACTGGCCCCACAGGGGATGCAGTGCAGTGACTCCAGAGAGTGCACTAGGAGCACTGGGGATGCAGTGCCGTGAGTCCAGAGAGTGCACTGGCACCACTGGGAATGCAGTGCTGTGAGTCCAGAGAGTGCCCTGGCAACACTGGCGATGCACTGCAGTGAGTCCAGAGAGTGCACTGGCACCGCTGGTAATGCAGTGCAGTGAGTCCAGAGAGTGCACTGGCACCACTGGGAATGCACTGCAGTGACTCCAGAGAGTGCCCTGGCACAACTGGGAATGCAGTGCAGTGAGTCCAGAGAGCGCACTGGCACCACTGGGGATGCAGTGCAGTGAGTAAACAGAGCGCACTGGCACTACTGGGGATGCAGTGCCGTGAGTCCAGAGAGTGCACTGGCACCACTGGGGATGCAGTGCAGTGAGTCCAGAGAGTGCACTGGCACCACTGGCGATGCAGTGCAGTGAGTCCAGAGAGTGCACTGGCACCACTGGGGATGCACTGCAGGGAGTCCAGTGTGAGCACTGGCACCACTGGGGATGCAGTGCAGTGAGTCCATAGAGTGCACTGGCACCACTGGGAATGCAGTGCAGTGAGTCCAGAGAGTGCAGTGACACCACTGGGGATGCAGTGCTGTGAGTCCATAGAGTAAACTGGCACCACTGGGGATGCAGTGCAGTGTGTCCAGAGAGTGCACTGGCACCACTGGGGATGCAGTGCAGTGAGTCCAGTAAGTGCACTGGCACCAGTGGGGATGCACTGCAGTGAGTGCACTGGCACCACTGGGGATGCAGTGCAGTGACGCTAAAGAGTGCACTGGCACCACTGGGAATACACTGCAGTGAGTCCAGAGAGTGCACTGGCACCACTGGGGATGCACTGCAGTGAGTGCACAGAGTGCACTGGCACCACTGGGGATGCAGTGCAGTGAGTCCAGAGAGTGCACTGGCACCACTGGACCTGTACTGTAGTAAGTCCAGAGATTGAACTGGCACCACTGGGGATGCAGTGCAGTGAGTCCAGAGATTGCACTGGCACCTCTGGGGATGCAGTGCAGTGAGTCCAGAGAGTGCACTGGCACCACTGGGGATGCAGTGCAGTGAGTCCAGAGAGTGTACTGGCACCACTGGTGATGCAGTGCAGTGAGTCCAGAGAGTGCACTGGCACCACTGGGGATGCAGTGCTGTGAGTCCACAGAGTTCAATGGCACCACTGGGGATGCAGTGCCGTGAGTCCAGAGAGTGCACTTGCCCCACTGGGGATGCAGTGCAGTGAGTCCAGAGAGTGCACTAGCAGCACTGGGGATGCAGTGCTGTGAGTCCAGAGAGTGCACTGGCACCACTGGGAATGCAGTGCTGTGAGTCCAGAGAGTGCCCTGGCAACACTGGGGATGCACTGCAGTTAGTCCAGAGAGTGCTCTGGCAGCACTGGTAATGCAGTGCAGTGAGTCCAGAGAGTGCACTGGCACCACTGGGAATGCAGTGCCGTGAGTCCACAGAGTGCACTGGCAACACTGGGGATGCACTGCAGTGAGTCCAGAGAGTGCACTGGCACCACTGGGGATGCTCTGCAGTGAGTCCAGAGAGTGCACTGGCACCTCTGGGGATGCAGTGCAGTGAGTCCAGAGAGTGCACTGGCACCACTGGGGATGCAGTGCAGTGAGTCCAGAGAGTGCACTGGCACCACTGGGGATGCAGTGCAGTGAGTCCAAAGAGTGCACTGGCACCAGTGGGGATGCAGTGCAGTGAGTCCAGTGAGTGCACTGGCACCACTGGGGATGCAGTGCAGTGAGTCCAGAGAGTGCACTGGCACCACTGGGGATGCAGTGCAGTACTCCAGAGAGTGCACTGGCACCACTGGGGATGCAGTGCAGTGAGTCCAGAGAGTGCACTGGCACCAGAGGGGATGCACTGCAGTGAGTGCAGAGAGTGCACTGTCACCACTGGGGATGCAGTGCAGTGAGTCCAGAGAGTGCCCTGGCACCAGAGGGGATGCACTGCAGTGAGTGCAGAGAGTGCACTGGCACCACTGGGGATGCAGTGCAGTGAGTCCAGAGAGTGCACTGGCACCACTGGGGATGCAGTGCAGTGAGTCCAGAGAGTGCACTGGCACCACTGGGGATGCAGTGCAGTGAGTCCAGAGAGTGCACTGGCACCACTGGGGATGCAGTGCAGTGAGTCCAGTGAGTGCACTGGCATCACTGGGGATGCAGTGCAGTGAGTCCAGAGAGTGCACTGGCACCACTGGGGATGCAGTGCAGTGAGTCCAGAGAGTGCACTGTCACCACTGGGGATGCACTGCAGTGAGTCCAGAGAGTGCACTGGCACCACTGGGGATGCAGTGCAGAGAGTCCAGAGAGTGCAGTGGCACCACTGGGGATGCAGTGCAGTGAGTCCAGAGACTGCACTGGCACCACTGGAGCTGCACTGCAGTGAGTCCAGAGATTGTACTGGCACCACTGGGGATGCACTGCAATGAGTCAAGAGAGTGCACTGGCACCACTGTTGATGCAGTGCAGTGAGTCCAGAGAGTGCAGTGGCACCACTGGGGATGCAGTGCAGTGAGTCCAGAGAGTGCACTGGCACCACTGGGGATGCAGTGCAGTGACTCCACAGAGTGCACTGGCACCACTAGGGATGCAGTGCAGTGAGTCCAGAGAGTGCCCTGGCACCACTGGGGATGCAGTGCAGTGAGTCCAGAGAGTGCACTGGCACCACTGGGGATGCAGTGCAGTACTCCAGTGAGTGCACTGGCTCCACTGGGGATGCAGTGCAGTGAGTCCAGAGAGTGCACTGGCACCACTGGTGATGCACTGCAGTGAGTCCAGAGAGTGCACTGGCACCAGAGGGGATGCACTGCAGTGACTCCAGAGAGTGCAGTGGCACCACTGGGGATGCAGTGCAGTGCCTCCAGAGAGTGCACTGGCACCACTGGGGATGCAGTGCAGTGACTCCAGAGAGTGCACTGGCACCACTGGGGATGCAGTGCTGTGAGTCCAGAGAGTGCACTGGCACCACTGGGGATGCAGTGCAGTGAGTCCAGAGAGTGCACTGGCAACACTGGGAATGCAGTACAGTGAGTCCAGTGAGTGCACTGGCATCACTGGGGATGCAGTGCAGTGAGTCCAGAGAGTGCAGTGGCACCACTGGGGATGCAGTGCAGTGAGTCCAGAGAGTGCACTGTCACCACTGGGGATGCACTGCAGTGAGTCCAGAGAGTGCACTGGCACCACTGGGGATGCAGTGCAGTGAGTCCAGAGAGTGCACTGGCACCACTGGGGATGCACTGCAGTGACTCCAGAGAGTGCACTGGCACCACTGGGGATGCAGTGCAGTGAGTCCACAGAGTGCACTGGCACCACTGGGGATGCAGTGCAGTGAGTCCAGAGAGTGCCCTGGCACCACTCGGGATGCACTGCAGTGAGTCCAGAGAGTGCACTGGCACCACTGGGGATGCAGTGCAGTGAGTCCAGTGAGTGCACTGGCACCACTGGGGATGCAGTGCAGTGAGTCCAGAGAGTGCACTGGCACCACTGGGGATGCAGTGCAGTGAGTCCAGAGAGTGCACTGGCACCACTGGGGATGCAGTGCAGTACTCCAGAGAGTGCACTGGCACCACTGGGGATGCAGTGCAGTGAGTCCAGAGAGTGCACTGGCACCAGAGGGGATGCACTGCAGTGAGTGCAGAGAGTGCACTGTCACCACTGGGGATGCAGTGCAGTGAGTCCAGAGAGTGCCCTGGCACCAGAGGGGATGCACTGCAGTGAGTGCAGAGAGTGCACTGGCACCACTGGGGATGCAGTGCAGTGAGTCCAGAGAGGGCACTGGCACCTCTGGGGATGCAGTGCAGTGAGTCCAGAGAGTGCACTGGCACCACTGGGGATGCAGTGCAGTGAGTCCAGAGAGTGCACTGGCACCACTGGGGATGCAGTGCAGTGAGTCCAGAGAGTGCACTGGCACCACTGGGGATGCAGTGCAGTGAGTCCAGTGAGTGCACTGGCACCACTGGGGATGCAGTGCAGTGAGTCCAGAGAGTGCACTGGCACCACTGGGGATGCAGTGCAGTGAGTCCAGAGAGTGCACTGTCACCACTGGGGATGCACTGCAGTGAGTCCAGAGAGTGCACTGGCACCACTGGGGATGCAGTGCAGAGAGTCCAGAGAGTGCAGTGGCACCACTGGGGATGCAGTGCAGTGAGTCCAGAGACTGCACTGGCACCACTGGAGCTGCACTGCAGTGAGTCCAGAGATTGTACTGGCACCACTGGGGATGCACTGCAATGAGTCAAGAGAGTGCACTGGCACCACTGTTGATGCAGTGCAGTGAGTCCAGAGAGTGCAGTGGCACCACTGGGGATGCAGTGCAGTGAGTCCAGAGAGTGCACTGGCACCACTGGGGATGCAGTGCAGTGAGTCCACAGAGTGCACTGGCACCACTAGGGATGCAGTGCAGTGAGTCCAGAGAGTGCCCTGGCACCACTGGGGATGCAGTGCAGTGAGTCCAGAGAGTGCACTGGCACCACTGGGGATGCAGTGCACTACTCCAGTGAGTGCACTGGCTCCACTGGGGATGCAGTGCAGTGAGTCCAGAGAGTGCACTGGCACCACTGGTGATGCACTGCAGTGAGTCCAGAGAGTGCACTGGCACCAGAGGGGATGCACTGCAGTGAGTGCAGAGAGTGCACTGGCACCAGAGGGGATGCACTGCAGTGACTCCAGAGAGTGCACTGGCACCACTGGGGATGCAGTGCAGTGACTCCAGAGAGTGCACTGGCACCACTGGGGATGCAGTGCTGTGAGTCCAGAGAGTGCACTGGCACCACTGGGGATGCAGTGCAGTGAGTCCAGAGAGTGCACTGGCAACACTGGGAATGCAGTACAGTGAGTCCAGTGAGTGCACTGGCATCACTGGGGATGCAGTGCAGTGAGTCCAGAGAGTGCAGTGGCACCACTAGGGATGCAGTGCAGTGAGTCCAGAGAGTGCCCTGGCACCACTCGGGATGCACTGCAGTGAGTCCAGAGAGTGCACTGGCACCACTGGGGATGCAGTGCAGTACTCCAGAGAGTGCACTGGCACCACTGGGGATGCAGTGCAGTGAGTCCAGAGAGTGCAGTGGCACCACAGGGGATGCACTGCAGTGAGTCCAGAGAGTGCACTGGCACCACTGGGGATGCACTGCAGTGAGTCCAGAGAGTGCACTGGCACCACTGGGGATGCAGTGCAGTGACTCCAGAGAGTGCAGTGGCACCACTGGGGATGCAGTGCAGTGAGTCCAGAGAGTGCACTGGCACCTCTGGGGATGCAGTGCAGTGAGTCCAGAGAGTGCACTGGTACCACTGGGGATGCAGTGCAGTGAGTCCAGAGAGTGCAGTGGCACCACTGGGGATGCAGTGCAGTGAGTCCAGAGAGTGCCCTGGCACCACTGGGGATGCACTGCAGTGAGTCCAGTGAGTGCACTGGCACCACTGGGGATGCAGTGCAGTGAGTCCAGAGAGTGCAGTGGCACCACTGGGGATGCAGTGCAGTGAGTCCAGAGAGTGCACTGTCACCACTGGGGATGCACTGCAGTGAGTCCAGAGAGTGCACTGGCACCACTGGGGATGCAGTGCAGAGAGTCCAGAGAGTGCAGTGGCACCACTGGGGATGCAGTGCAGTGAGTCCAGAGACTGCACTGGCACCACTGGAGCTGCACTGCAGTGAGTCCAGAGATTGTACTGGCACCACTGGGGATGCACTGCAATGAGTCAAGAGAGTGCACTGGCACCACTGTTGATGCAGTTCAGTGAGTCCAGAGAGTGCAGTGGCACCACTGGGGATGCAGTGCAGTGAGTCCAGAGAGTGCACTGGCACCACTGGGGATGCAGTGCAGTGAGTCCAGAGAGTGCACTGGCACCACTGGGGATGCAGTGCAGTGACTCCAGAGAGTGCACTGGCACCACTGGGGATGCAGTTCAGTGAGTCCACAGAGTGCACTGGCACCACTAGGGATGCAGTGCAGTGAGTCCAGAGAGTGCCCTGGCACCACTGGGGATGCAGTGCAGTGAGTCCAGAGAGTGCACTGGCACCACTGGGAATGCAGTGCAGTACTCCAGTGAGTGCACTGGCTCCACTGGGGATGCAGTGCAGTGAGTCCAGAGAGTGCACTGGCACCACTGGTGATGCACTGTAGTGAGTCAAGAGAGTGCACTGGCACCAGAGGGGATGCACTGCAGTGAGTGCAGAGAGTGCACTGTCTCCAATGGGGATGCAGTGCAGTGAGTCCAGAGAGTGCACTGGCACCAGAGGGGATGCACTGCAGTGACTCCAGAGAGTGCAGTGGCACCACTGGGGATGCAGTGCAGTGCCTCCAGAGAGTGCACTGGCACCACTGGGGATGCAGTGCAGTGACTCCAGAGAGTGCACTGGCACCACTGGGGATGCAGTGCAGTGAGTCCAGAGAGTGCACTGGCACCACTGGGGATGCAGTGCAGTGAGTCCAGAGAGTGCACTGGCAACACTGGGAATGCAGTACAGTGAGTCCAGTGAGTGCACTGGCATCACTGGGGATGCAGTGCAGTGAGTCCAGAGAGTGCAGTGGCACCACTGGGGATGCAGTGCAGTGAGTCCAGAGAGTACACTTCCACCACTGGTGATGCACTGCAGTGAGTCCAGAGAGTGCACTGTCAGCCCTGGGGATGCAGTGCAGTGAGTCCAGAGAGTGCACTGGCACCACTGGGGATGCACTGCAGTGAGTCCATAGAGTGCACTGGCACCACTGGGGATGCAGTGCAGTGACTCTAGAGAGTGCACTGGCACCACTGGGGATGCAGTGCAGTGAGTCCAGAGAGTGCACTGGCACAAAAGGGGATGCACTGCAGTGAGTCCAGAGAGTGCACTGGCACCACTGGGGATGCAGTGCAGTGAGTCCAGAGAGTGCACTGGCACCACTGGGGATGCACTGCAGTGAGTCCAGAGAGTGCAGTGACACCACTGGGGATGCAGTGCACTGAGTCCAGAGAGTACACTGGCACCACTGGGGATGCAGTGCAGTGAGTCCAGAGAGTGCACTGTCAGCACTGGGGATGCAGTGCAGTGAGTCCAGAGAGTGCACTGGCACCACTGGGGATGCACTGCAGTGACTCCAGAGACTGCACTGGCACCAATGGGGATGCAGTGCAGTGAGTCCAGAGAATGCACTGGCACCACTGGGGATGCAGTGCAGTGACTCGAAAGAGTGCACTTGCACCACTGGGGATGCACTGCAGTGAGTCCGGAGAGTGCCCTGGCACCAATGGTGATGCAGTGCAGTGATCCAGAGAGTGCACTGGAACCACTGGGGATGCAGTGCAGTGAGTCCAGAGAGTGCACTGGCACCACTGGGGATGCAGTGCAGTTAGTCCATAGAGTGCACTGGCTCCACTGGGGATGCAGTGCAGTGACTCAAGAGAGTGCACTGGCACCACTGGGGATGCAGTGCAGTGAGTCCAGAGAGTGCACTGGCATAAAAGGGGATGCACTGCAGTGAGTCCAGAGAGTGCACTGGCACCACTGGGGATGCAGTGCAGTGAGTCCAGAGAGTGCACTGGCACCACTGGGGATGCACTGCAGTGAGTCCAGAGAGTGCAATGACACCACTGGGGATGCAGTGCACTGAGTCCAGAGAGTACACTGGCACCACTGGGGTTGCAGTGCAGTGAGTCCAGAGAGTGCACTGTCAGCACTGGGGATGCAGTGCAGTGAGTCCAGAGAGTGCACTGGCACCACTGGGGATGCACTGCAGTGACTCCAGAGACTGCACTGGCACCAATGGGGATGCAGTGCAGTGAGTCCAGAGAGTGCACTGGCACCACTGGGGATGCAGTGCAGTGAGTCCAGAGAGTGCACTGGCACCAGTGGGGATGCAGTGCAGTGAGTCCAGAGAATGCACTGGCACCACTGGGGATGCAGTGCAGTGACTCGAAAGAGTGCACTGGCATCACTGGGGATGCAGTGCAGTGAGTCCAGAGAGTGCAGTGGCACCACTGGGGATGCAGTGCAGTGAGTCCAGAGAGTGCACTGCCACCACTGGGGATGCACTGCAGTGAGTCCAGAGAGTGCAGTGGCACCACTGGGGATGCACTTCAGTGAGTCCAGAGAGTGCACTGGCACCACTGGGGATGCACTGCAGTGACTCCAGAGAGTGCACTGGCACCACTGGGGATGCAGTGCAGTGAGTCCACAGAGTGCACTGGCACCACTAGGGATGCAGTGCAGTGAGTCCAGAGAGTGCACTGGCACCACTGGGGATGCAGTGCAGTACTCCAGAGAGTGCACTGGCACCACTGGGGATGCAGTGCAGTGAGTCCAGAGAGTGCCCTGGCACCAGAGGGGATGCACTGCAGTGAGTCTAGAGAGTGCACTGTCACCACTGGGGATGCAGTGCAGTGAGTCCAGAGAGTGCCCTGGCACCAGAGGGGATGCACTGCAGTGAGTGCAGAGAGTGCACTGGCACCACTGGGGATGCAGTGCAGTGAGTCCAGAGAGTGCACTGGCACCTCTGGGGATGCAGTGCAGTGAGTCCAGAGAGTGCACTGGCACCACTGGGGATGCAGTGCAGTGAGTCCAGAGAGTGCACTGGCACCACTGGAGATGCAGTGCAGTGAGTCCAGAGAGTGCACTGGCACCACTGGGGATGCAGTGCAGTGAGTCCAGTGAGTGCACTGGCACCACTGGGGATGCAGTGCAGTGAGTCCAGAGAGTGCACTGGCACCACTGGGGATGCAGAGCAGTGAGTCCAGAGAGTGCACTGTCACCACTGGGGATGCACTGCAGTGAGTCCAGAGAGTGCACTGGCACCACTGGGGATGCAGTGCAGAGAGTCCAGAGAGTGCAGTGGCACCACTGGGGATGCAGTGCAGTGAGTCCAGAGACTGCACTGGCACCACTGGAACTGCACTGCAGTGAGTCCAGAGATTGTACTGGCACCACTGGGGATGCACTGCAATGAGTCAAGAGAGTGCACTGGCACCACTGTTGATGCAGTGCAGTGAGTCCAGAGAGTGCAGTGGCACCACTGGGGATGCAGTGCAGTGAGTCCAGAGAGTGCACTGGCACCACTGGGGATGCAGTGCAGTGAGTCCAGAGAGTGCACTGGTACCACTAGGGATGCAGTGCAGTCAGTCCAGAGAGTGCCCTGGCACCACTGGGGATGCAGTGCAGTGAGTCCAGAGAGTGCACTGGCACCACTGGGGATGCAGTGCAGTACTCCAGTGAGTGCACTGGCTCCACTGGGGATGCAGTGCAGTGAGTCCAGAGAGTGCACTGGCACCACTGGTGATGCACTGCAGTGAGTCCAGAGAGTGCACTGGCACCAGAGGGGATGCACTGCAGTGAGTGCAGAGAGTGCACTGTCACCAATGGGGATGCAGTGCAGTGAGTCCAGAGAGTGCACTGGCACCAGAGGGGATGCACTGCAGTGACTCCAGAGAGTGCAGTGGCACCACTGGGGATGCAGTGCAGTGCCTCCAGAGAGTGCACTGGCACCACTGGGGATGCAGTGCAGTGACTCCAGAGAGTGCACTGGCACCACTGGGGATGCAGTGCTGTGAGTCCAGAGAGTGCACTGGCACCACTGGGGATGCAGTGCAGTGAGTCCAGAGAGTGCACTGGCAACACTGGAGATGCACTACAGTGACTCCAGAGAGCGCACTGGCATCACTGGGGATGCAGTGCAGTGAGTCCAGAGAGTGCACTGGCACCACTGGGGATGCAGTGCAGTGAGTCCAGAGAGTGTACTGTCACCACTGGGGATGCACTGCAGTGAGTCCAGAGAGTGCAGTGGCACCACTGCGGATGCACTTCAGTGAGTCCAGAGAGTGCACTGGCACCACTGGGGATGAACTGCAGTGACTCCAGAGATTGCACTGGCACCACTGGGGATGCAGTGCAGTGAGTCCACAGAGTGCACTGGCACCACTAGGGATGCAGTGCAGTGAGTCCAGAGAGTGCCCTGGCACCACTCGGGATGCACTGCAGTGAGTCCAGAGAGTGCACTGGCACCACTGGGGATGCAGTGCAGTACTCCAGAGAGTGCACTGGCACCACTGGGGATGCAGTGCAGTGAGTCCAGAGAGTGCAGTGGCACCACTGGGGATGCAGTGCAGTGAGTCCAGAGAGTGCACTGGCACCACTGGGGATGCAGTGCAGTGAGTCCAGAGAGTACAGTGGCACCACTGGGGATGCAGTGCAGTGACTCCAGAGAGTGCAGTGGCACCACTGGGGATGCAGTGCAGTGAGTCCAGAGAGTGCACTGGCACCTCTGGGGATGCAGTGCAGTGAGTCCAGAGAGTGCACTGGCACCACTGGGGATGCAGTGCAGTGAGTCCAGAGAGTGCACTGGCACCACTGGGGATGCAGTGCAGTGAGTCCAGAGAGTGCACTGGCACCACTGGGGATGCAGTGCAGTGAGTCCAGTGAGTGCACTGGCACCACTGGGGATGCAGTGCAGTGAGTCCAGAGAGTGCAGTGGCACCACTGGGGATGCAGTGCAGTGAGTCCAGAGAGTGCACTGTCACCACTGGGGATGCACTGCAGTGAGTCCAGAGAGTGCACTGGCACCACTGGGGATGCAGTGCAGAGAGTCCAGAGAGTGCAGTGGCACCACTGGGGATGCAGTGCAGTGAGTCCAGAGACTGCACTGGCACCACTGGAGCTGCACTGCAGTGAGTCCAGAGATTGTACTGGCACCACTGGGGATGCACTGCAATGAGTCAAGAGAGTGCACTGGCACCACTGTTGATGCAGTGCAGTGAGTCCAGAGAGTGCAGTGGCACCACTGGGGATGCAGTGCAGTGAGTCCAGAGAGTGCACTGGCACCACTGGGGATGCAGTGCAGTGAGTCCAGACAGTGCACTGGCACCACTGGGGATGCAGTGCAGTGACTCCAGAGAGTGCACTGGCACCACTGGGGATGCACTGCAGTGAGTCCACAGAGTGCACTGGCACCACTAGGGATGCAGTGCAGTGAGTCCAGAGAGTGCCCTGGCACCACTGGGGATGCAGTGCAGTGAGTCCAGAGAGTGCACTGGCACCACTGGGGATGCAGTGCAGTACTCCAGTGAGTGCACTGGCTCCACTGGGGATGCAGTGCAGTGAGTCCAGAGAGTGCACTGGCACCACTGGTGATGCACTGTAGTGAGTCCAGAGAGTGCACTGGCACCAGAGGGGATGCACTGCAGTGAGTGCAGAGAGTGCACTGTCACCAATGGGGATGCAGTGCAGTGAGTCCAGAGAGTGCACTGGCACCAGAGGGGATGCACTGCAGTGACTCCAGAGAGTGCAGTGGCACCACTGGGGATGAAGTGCAGTGCCTCCAGAGAGTGCACTGGCACCACTGGGGATGCAGTGCAGTGACTCCAGAGAGTGCACTGGCACCACTGGGGATGCAGTGCTGTGAGTCCAGAGAGTGCACTGGCACCACTGGGGATGCAGTGCAGTGAGTCCAGAGAGTGCACTGGCAACACTGGGAATGCAGTACAGTGAGTCCAGTGAGTGCACTGGCATCACTGGGGATGCAGTGCAGTGAGTCCAGAGAGTGCAGTGGCACCACTGGGGATGCAGTGCAGTGAGTCCAGAGAGTGCACTGTCACCACTGGGGATGCACTGCAGTGAGTCCAGAGAGTGCAGTGGCACCACTGGGGATGCACTTCAGTGAGTCCAGAGAGTGCACTGGCACCACTGGGGATGCAGTGCAGTGACTCCAGAGAGTGCACTGGCACCACTGGGGATGCAGTGCAGTGAGTCCACAGAGTGCACTGGCACCACTAGGGATGCAGTGCAGTGAGTCCAGAGAGTGCCCTGGCACCACTCGGGATGCACTGCAGTGAGTCCAGAGAGTGCACTGGCACCACTGGGGATGCAGTGCAGTACTCCAGAGAGTGCACTGGCACCACTGGGGATGCAGTGCAGTGAGTCCAGAGAGAGCAGTGGCACCACTGGGGATGCAGTGCAGTGACTCCAGAGAGTGCAGTGGCACCACTGGGGATGCAGTGCAGTGAGTCCAGAGAGTGCATTGGCACCAGAGGGGATGCAGTGCAGTGGGTCCAGAGAGTGCACTGGCACCACTGGGGATACACTGCAGTGACTCCAGAGAGTGCACTGACGCCACTGGGGATGCAGTGCAGTGAGTGCAGAGAGTGCACTGGCACCAATGGGGATGCAGTGCAGTGAGTCCAGAGAGTGCACTGGCACCACTGGGGATGCAGTGCAGTGAGTCCAGAGACTGCACTGGCACCACTGGAGCTGCACTGCAGTGAGTCCAGAGATTGTACTGGCACCACTGGGGATGCACTGCAATGAGTCAAGAGAGTGCACTGGCACCACTGTTGATGCAGTGCAGTGAGTCCAGAGAGTGCAGTGGCACCACTGGGGATGCACTTCAGTGAGTCCAGAGAGTGCACTGGCACCACTGGGGATGCAGTGCAGTGACTCCAGAGAGTGCACTGGCACCACTGGGGATGCAGTGCAGTGAGTCCACAGAGTGCACTGGCACCACTAGGGATGCAGTGCAGTGAGTCCAGAGAGTGCCCTGGCACCACTGGGGATGCAGTGCAGTGAGTCCAGAGAGTTTACTGGCTCCACTGGGGATGCAGTGCAGTGAGTCCAGAGAGTGCACTGGCACCACTGGTGATGCACTGCAGTGAGTCCAGAGAGTGCACTGGCACCAGAGGGGATGCACTGCAGTGAGTGCAGAGAGTGCACTGTCACCACTGGGGATGCAGTGCAGTGAGTCCAGAGAGTGCCTTGGCACCAGAGGGGATGCACTGCAGTGAGTGTAGAGAGTGCTGTGGCACCACTGGGGATGCAGTGCAGTGCCTCCAGAGAGTGCACTGGCACCACTGGGGATGCAGTGCAGTGACTCCAGAGAGTGCACTGGCACCACTGGGGATGCAGTGCTGTGAGTCCAGAGAGTGCACTGGCACCACTGGGGATGCAGTGCAGTGAGTCCCGAGAGTGCACTGGCAACACTGGGAATGCAGTACAATGAGTCCAGAGAGTGCACTGGCATCACTAGGGATGCAGTGCAGTGAGTTCAGAGAGTGCAGTGGCACCACTGGGGATGCAGTGCAGTGAGTCCAGAGAGTGCACTGTCACCACTGGGGATGCAGTGCAGTCAGTCCAGAGAGTGCACTGGCACCACTGGTGATGCACTGCAGTGAGTCCAGAGAGTGCACTGGCACCACTGGGGATGCAGTGCAGAGAGTCCAGAGAGTGCAGTGCAGTGAGTCCAGAGAGTGCAGTGGCACCACTGGGGATGCAGTGCAGTGAGTCCAGAGAGTGCACTGGCACCACTGGGGATGCAGTGCAGTGACTCCAGAGAGTGCAGTGGCACCACTGGGGATGCAGTGCAGTGAGTCCACAGAGTGCACTGGCACCACTAGGGATGCAGTGCAGTGAGTCCAGAGAGTGCCCTGGCACCACTGGGGATGCACTGCAGTGAGTCCAGAGAGTGCACTGGCACCACTGGGGATGCAGTGCAGTACTCCAGAGGGTGCAGTGGCACCACTGGGGATGCAGTGCAGTGAGTCCAGAGAGTGTACTGGCACCACTGCGGATGCACTGCAGTGAGTGCAGAGAGTGCACTGGCACCACTGGGGATGCAGTGCAGAGTCCAGAGAGTGCACTGGCACCCGAGGGGATGCACTGCAGTGAGTGCAGAGAGTGCACTGGCACCACTGGGGATGCAGTGCAGAGTCCAGAGAGTGCACTGGCACCAGAGGGGATGCACTGAAGTGAGTGCAGAGAGTGCAGTGGCACCACTGGGGATGCAGTGCAGTGCCTCCAGAGAGTGCACTGGCACCACTGGGGATGCAGTGCAGTGACTCCAGAGAGTGCACTGGCACCACTGGGGATGCAGTGCTGTGAGTCCAGAGAGTGCACTGGCACCACTGGGGATGCAGTGCAGTGAGTCCCGAGAGTGCACTGGCAACACTGGGAATGCAGTACAATGAGTCCAGAGAGTGCACTGGCATCACTAGGGATGCAGTGCAGTGAGTTCAGAGAGTGCAGTGGCACCACTGGGGATGCAGTGCAGTGAGTCCAGAGAGTGCACTGTCACCACTGGGGATGCAGTGCAGTGAGTCCAGAGAGTGCACTGGCACCACTGGTGATGCACTGCAGTGAGTCCAGAGAGTGCACTGGTACCACTGGGGATGCAGTGCAGAGAGTCCAGAGAGTGCAGTGGCACCACTGGGGATGCAGTGCAGTGAGTCCAGAGAGTGCACTGGCACCACTGGGGTTTTAGTGCAGTGAGTCCAGAGAGTGCACTGGCACAACTGAGGATGCACTGCAGTGAGTCCAGAGAGTGCAGTGGCACCACTGGGGATGCAGTGCAGTGAGTCCAGAGAGTGCACTGGCACCACTGGGGATGCAGTGCAGTGACTCCAGAGAGTGCAGTGGCACCACTGGGGATGCACTGCAGTGAGTCCAGAGAGTGTACTGGCACCAGAGGGGATGCACTGCAGTGAGTGCAGAGAGTGCACTGGCACCACTGGGGATGCAGTGCAGAGTCCAGAGAGTGCACTGGCACCCGAGGGGATGCACTGCAGTGAGTGCAGAGAGTGCACTGGCAGCACTGGGGATGCAGTGCAGTGACTCCAGAAAGTGCACTGGCACTACTGGAGATGCAGTGCAGTGAGTCCAGAGAGTGCACTGGCAGCAATGGGGATGCAGTGCAGTGAGTCCAGAGAGTGCCCTGGCACCACTGGGGATGCAGTGCAGTGAGTCCAGAGAGTGCACTGGCACCACTGATGATGCAGTGCTCTACTCCAGAGAGTGCACTGGCACCACTGGGGATGCACCTCGGTGAGTCCAGAGAGTGCACTGGCACCACTGGGGATGCAGTGCAGTGAGTCTAGAGAGTGCACTGACAGCACTGGGGATGCAGTACAGTGAGTCCAGAGAGTGCACTGACACCACTGGGGATGCAGTGCAGTGACTCCAGAGAGTGCACTGGCAACACTGGGAATGCACTTCAGTGACTCCAGAGAGTGCACTGGCACCACTGGGGATGCACTGCAGTGACTCCAGAGAGTGCACTGGCACCACTGGGAATGCACTGCAGTGACTCCAGAGAGTGCACTGGCACCAGTGGGGATGCAGTGCAGTGAGTCCAGAGAGTGCACTGGCACCACTGGGGATGCACTGCAGTGACTCTAGAGAGTGCACTGGCACCACTGGGGATGCAGTGCAGTGAGTCCAGAGAGTGCACTGACACCACTGGGGATGCAGTGCAGTGACTCCAGAGAGTGCACTGGCACTACTGTTGATGCAGTGCAGTGAGCCCAGAGAGTGCAGTGGCACCACTGGGGATGCACTGCTGTGAGTCCAGAGAGTGCACTGGCACCACTGGGCATGCACTGCAGTGAGTCCAGAGATTGCACTGGCACCACTGGGGATGCAGTGCAGTGAGTCCAGAGAGTGCACTGGCACGACTGGGGATGCAGTGCAGTGACTCCAGAGAGTGCACTGGCACCACAGAGGATGCACTGCAGTGAGTCAAGAGAGTGCACTGGCACCACTGGGGATGCAGTGCAGTGAGTCCAGAGACTGCACTGGCACCACTGGAGCTGCACTGCAGTGAGTCTAGAGATTGCACTGGCACCACTGGGGACTCACTGCAGTGAGTCCAGAGAGTGCACTGGCACCACTGTTGATGCAGTGCAGTGAGTCCAGAGAGTGCAGTGGCACCACTGGGGATGCACTGCAGTGAATCCAGAGAGTGCACTGGCACCACTGGGGATGCAGTGCGGTGAGTCCAGAGAGTGCACTGGCACCACTGGGGATGCAGTGCAGTGAGTGCAGAGAGTGCACTGGCACCACTGGGGATGCACTGCAGTGAGTCCAGAGACTGCACAGGCACTACTGTTGATGCAGTGCAGTGAGTCCAGAGAGTGCACTGGCACCACTGGCGAAGCACTGCAGTGAGTCCAGAGAGTGCACTGGCACCTCAGGTGCTGCACTGCAGTGAGTCCAGAGTGTGCACTGGCACCACTGGGGATGCACTGCAGTGAGTCCAGAGAGTGCAGTGGCACCACTGGGGATGCACCTCGGTGAGTCCAGAGAGTGCACTGGCACCACTGGGGATGCAGTGCAGTGAGTCTAGAGAGTGCACTGGCACCACTGGGGATGCAGTACAGTGAGTCTACAGAGTGCACTGGCACCACTGGGGATGCACTGCAGTGACTCCAGAGAGTGCACTGGCACCAGTGGGGATGCAGTGCAGTGAGTCCAGAGAGTGCACTGGCACCAGTGGGGATGCACTGCAGTGACTCTAGAGAGTGTACTGGCACCAATGGGGATGCAGTGCAGTGAGTCCAGAGAGTGCACTGACACCACTGGGGATGCAGTGCAGTGACTCCAGAGAGTGCACTGGCACCACTGGGATGCAGTGCAGTGAGTCAAGAGAGTGCACTGGCACCACTGGGGATGCAGTGCAGTGAGTCCAGAGAGTGCACTGGCACCACTGGGGATGCAGTGCAGTGAGTTCAGAGAGTGCACTGGCACCACTGGGGATGCACTTCAGTGAGTCCAGAGAATGCACTGGCACCACTGGGGATGCAGTGCAGTGACTCGAAAGAGTGCACTGGCACCACTGGGTATGAAGTGCAGTGAGTCCAGAGAGTGCACTGGCACCACTGGGGATGCAGTGCAGTGATTCCAGAGAGTGCACTGGCACCACTGGGGATGCACTGCAGTGAGTCCAGAGATTGCACTGGCCGTAATGGGGATGCAGTGCAGTGACTCGAAAGAGTGCACTAGTACCACTGCGGATGCACTGCAGTGAGTCCAGAGAGTGCACTGGCACCACTGGGGATGCAGTGCAGTGACTCCAGAGAGTGCTCTGGCACCACTGGGGATACAGTACAGTGAGTCCACAGAGTGCACTGGCACCACTGAAGCTGCACTGCAGTGAGTCCAGAGATTTTACTGGCACCACTGGGGATGCAGTGCAGTGAGTGCAGAGAGTGCACTGGCACCACTGTTGATGCAGTGCAGTGAGTCCAGAGAGTGCACTGGCACCACTGGAGCTGCACTGCAGTGAGTCCAGAGATTTTACTGGCACCACTGGGGATGCAGTGCAGTGAGTGCAGAGAGTTCACTGGCACCACTGTTGATTCAGTGCAGTGAGTCCAGAGAGTGCACTGGCACCACTGGGGATGCACTGCAGTGAGTCCAGAGAGTGCACTGGCACCACTGGGGATGCACCTCTGTGAGTCCAGAGAGTGCACTGGCACCACTGGGGATGCAGTGCAGTGAGTGCAGAGAGTGCACTGGCACCACTGGGGATGCAGTGCAGTGAGTGCAGAGAGTGCACTGGCACCACTGGGGATGCAGTGCAGTGAGTCCAGAGAGTGCACTGGCACTACAGGGGATGCACTGCAGTGAGTCCAGAGAGTGCACTGGCACCACCGGGGATGCACTGCAGTGAGTCCAGAGAGTGCACTGGCAGCACTGGGGATGCAGTGCAGTGAGTCCAGAGAGTGCACTGGCACCACTGCGGATGCACTGCAGTGAGTCCATGGAGTGCCCTGGCACCAATGGTGATGCAGTGCAGTGAGTCCAGAGATTGCACTGGCACCACTGGGGATGCACTGCAGTGAGTCCATAGAGTGCACTGGCACCACTGTGGATGCAGTGTAGTGAGTCCACAGAGTGCACTGGCACCACTGGGGATGCAGTGCAGTGAATCCAGAGAGTGGACTGGCACCACTGGGGATGCAGTGCAGTGAGTCCAGAGAGTGCACTGGCACCGCTGGGGATGCAGTACAGTGAGTCCAGAGAGTGCACGGGCACCACTGGGGATGCACTGCAGTGACTCCAGAGAGTGCACTGGCACCGCTGGGGATGCAGTGCAGTGAGTCCAGAGAGTGCACTGGCACCACTGCGGATGCACTGCAGTGAGTCCAGAGAGTGCACTGGCACCACTGGGGATGCAGTGCAGTGAGTCCAGAGAGTGCACTGGCACCATGGGGTTTTAGTGCAGTGAGTCCAGAGAGTGCACTGGCACTGCTGGTGATGCAGTGTAGTGAGTCCAGAGAGTGCACTGGCACCACTGGGGATGCACTGCAGTAAGTCCAGAGAGTGCACTGGCACCACTGGCGATGCAGTGCTGTGAGTCCAGAGAGTGCACTGGCACCACTGGGGATGCACTGCAGTGAGTGCAGAGAGTAAACTGGCACCACTGGGGGTGCAGTGCAGTGAGTGCAGGGAGTGCAATGGCACCACTGGGGATGCACTGCAGTGACTCCAGAGAGGGCACTGGCAGCACTGAGGATACAGTGCAGTGAGTCCAGAGAGTGCACTGGCACCACTGGGGATGCACTGCAGTGAGTCCAGAGAGTGCACTGGCACCACTGGGGATGCACTGCAGTTAGTCCAGAGTGTGCATTGGCACCACTGGGGATGCAGTGCAGAGAGTCCAGAGAGTGCAGTGGCACCACTGGGGATGCAGTGCAGTGAGTCCAGAGAGTGCACTGGCACCACTGGGGTTTTAGTGCAGTGAGTCCAGAGAGTGCACTGGCACAACTGAGGATGCACTGCAGTGAGTCCAGAGAGTGCAGTGGCACCACTGGGGATGCAGTGCAGTGAGTCCAGAGAGTGCACTGGCAGCACTGGGGATGCAGTGCAGTGAGTCCAGAGAGTGCACTGGCAGCACTGGGGATGCAGTGCAGTGAGTCCAGAGAGTGCACTGGCACCACTGCGGATGCACTGCAGTGAGTCCATGGAGTGCCCTGGCACCAATGGTGATGCAGTGCAGTGAGTCCAGAGATTGCACTGGCACCACTGGGGATGCACTGCAGTGAGTCCATAGAGTGCACTGGCACCACTGTGGATGCAGTGTAGTGAGTCCACAGAGTGCACTGGCACCACTGGGGATGCAGTGCAGTGAATCCAGAGAGTGGACTGGCACCACTGGGGATGCAGTGCAGTGAGTCCAGAGAGTGCACTGGCACCGCTGGGGATGCAGTACAGTGAGTCCAGAGAGTGCACGGGCACCACTGGGGATGCACTGCAGTGACTCCAGAGAGTGCACTGGCACCGCTGGGGATGCAGTGCAGTGAGTCCAGAGAGTGCACTGGCACCACTGCGGATGCACTGCAGTGAGTCCAGAGAGTGCACTGGCACCACTGGGGATGCAGTGCAGTGAGTCCAGAGAGTGCACTGGCACCATGGGGTTTTAGTGCAGTGAGTCCAGAGAGTGCACTGGCACTGCTGGTGATGCAGTGTAGTGAGTCCAGAGAGTGCACTGGCACCACTGGGGATGCACTGCAGTAAGTCCAGAGAGTGCACTGGCACCACTGGCGATGCAGTGCTGTGAGTCCAGAGAGTGCACTGGCACCACTGGGGATGCACTGCAGTGAGTGCAGAGAGTAAACTGGCACCACTGGGGGTGCAGTGCAGTGAGTGCAGGGAGTGCAATGGCACCACTGGGGATGCACTGCAGTGACTCCAGAGAGGGCACTGGCAGCACTGAGGATACAGTGCAGTGAGTCCAGAGAGTGCACTGGCACCACTGGGGATGCACTGCAGTGAGTCCAGAGAGTGCACTGGCACCACTGGGGATGCACTGCAGTTAGTCCAGAGTGTGCATTGGCACCACTGGGGATGCAGTGCAGAGAGTCCAGAGAGTGCAGTGGCACCACTGGGGATGCAGTGCAGTGAGTCCAGAGAGTGCACTGGCACCACTGGGGTTTTAGTGCAGTGAGTCCAGAGAGTGCACTGGCACAACTGAGGATGCACTGCAGTGAGTCCAGAGAGTGCAGTGGCACCACTGGGGATGCAGTGCAGTGAGTCCAGAGAGTGCACTGGCACCACTGGGGATGCAGTGCAGTGACTCCAGAGAGTGCAGTGGCACCACTGGGGATGCAGTGCAGTGAGTCCACAGAGTGCACTGGCACCACTAGGGATGCAGTGCAGTGAGTCCAGAGAGTGCCCTGGCACCACTGGGGATGCACTGCAGTGAGTCCAGAGAGTGCACTGGCACCACTGGGGATGCAGTGCAGTACTCCAGAGAGTGCACTGGCACCACTGGGGATGCAGTGCAGTGAGTCCAGAGAGTGTACTGGCACCAGAGGGGATGCACTGCAGTGAGTGCAGAGAGTGCACTGGCACCACTGGGGATGCAGTGCAGAGTCCAGAGAGTGCACTGGCACCCGAGGGGATGCACTGCAGTGAGTGCAGAGAGTGCAGTGGCACCACTGGGGATGCAGTGCAGTGCCTCCAGAGAGTGCAGTGGCACCACTGGGGATGCAGTGCAGTGAATCCAGAGAGTGCACTGGCACCACTGGGGATGCACTGCAGTGAGACCACAGAGTGCACTTGCACCACTGGTGATGCAGTGCAATGAGTCCAGAGAGTGCACTGGCACCACTGGGGATGCACTGCAGTGACTCCAGAGAGTGCACTGGCACCACTGGGGATGCAGTGCAGTGAGTCCAGAGAGTGCACTGGCACCATTGGGGATGCAGTGCAGTGAGTCCAGAGAGTGCCCTGGCACCACTGGGGATGCAGTGCAGTGAGTCCAGAGAGTGCACTGGCACCACTGATGATGCAGTGCTCTACTCCAGAGAGTGCACTGGCACCACTGGGGATGCACCTCGGTAAGTCCAGAGAGTGCACTGGCACCACTGGGGATGCAGTGCAGTGAGTCTAGAGAGTGCACTGACACCACTGGGGATGCAGTACAGTGAGTCCAGAGAGTGCACTGACACCACTGGGGATGCAGTGCAGTGACTCCAGAGAGTGCACTGGCAACACTGGGAATGCACTTCAGTGACTCGAGAGAGTGCACTGGCACCACTGGGGATGCACTGCAGTGACTCCAGAGAGTGCACTGGCACCACTGGGAATGCACTGCAGTGACTCCAGAGAGTGCACTGGCACCAGTGGGGATGCAGTGCAGTGAGTCCAGAGAGTGCACTGGCACCACTGGGGATGCACTGCAGTGACTCTAGAGAGTGCACTGGCACCACTGGGGATGCAGTGCAGTGAGTCCAGAGAGTGCACTGACACCACTGGGGATGCAGTGCAGTGACTCCAGAGAGTGCACTGACACCACTGGGGATGCACTGCAGTGACTCTAGAGAGTGCACTGGCACCACTGGGGATGCAGTGCAGTGAGTCCAGAGAGTGCACTGGCACCACTGTTGATGCAGTGCAGTGAGCCCAGAGAGTGCAGTGGCACCACTGGGGATGCACTGCTGTGAGTCCAGAGAGTGCACTGGCACCACTGGGCATGCACTGCAGTGAGTCCAGAGATTGCACTGGCACCACTGGGGATGCAGTGCAGTGAGTCCAGAGAGTGCACTGGCACGACTGGGGATGCAGTGCAGTGACTCCAGAGAGTGCACTGGCACCACAGAGGATGCACTGCAGTGAGTCAAGAGAGTGCACTGGCACCACTGGGGATGCAGTGCAGTGAGTCCAGAGACTGCACTGGCACCACTGGAGCTGCACTGCAGTGAGTCTAGAGATTGCACTGGCACCACTGGGGATTCACTGCAGTGAGTCCAGAGAGTGCACTGGCACCACTGTTGATGCAGTGCAGTGAGTCCAGAGAGTGCAGTGGCACCACTGGGGATGCACTGCAGTGAATCCAGAGAGTGCACTGGCACCACTGGGGATGCAGTGCGGTGAGTCCAGAGAGTGCACTGGCACCACTGGGGATGCAGTGCAGTGAGTGCAGAGAGTGCACTGGCACCACTGGGGATGCACTGCAGTGAGTCCAGAGACTGCACAGGCACTACTGTTGATGCAGTGCAGTGAGTCCAGAGAGTGCACTGGCACCACTGGCGAAGCACTGCAGTGAGTCCAGAGAGTGCACTGGCACCTCAGGGGCTGCACTGCAGTGAGTCCAGAGTGTGCACTGGCACCACTGGGGATGCACTGCAGTGAGTCCAGAGAGTGCAGTGGCACCACTGGGGATGCACCTCGGTGAGTCCAGAGAGTGCACTGGCACCACTGGGGATGCAGTGCAGTGAGTCTAGAGAGTGCACTGGCACCACTGGGGATGCAGTACAGTGAGTCTACAGAGTGCACTGGCACCACTGGGGATGCACTGCAGTGACTCCAGAGAGTGCACTGGCACCAGTGGGGATGCAGTGCAGTGAGTCCAGAGAGTGCACTGGCACCAGTGGGGATGCACTGCAGTGACTCTAGAGAGTGTACTGGCACCAATGGGGATGCAGTGCCGTGAGTCCAGAGAGTGCACTGACACCACTGGGGATGCAGTGCAGTGACTCCAGAGAGTGCACTGGCACCACTGGGATGCAGTGCAGTGAGTCAAGAGAGTGCACTGGCACCACTGGGGATGCACTGCAGTCAGTCCAGAGAGTGCAGTGGCACCACTGGGGATGCAGTGCAGTGAGTCCAGAGAGTGCACTGGCACCACTGGGGATGCAGTGCAGTGAGTCCAGAGAGTGCACTGGCACCACTGGGGATGCACTGCAGTGAGTCCAGAGAATGCACTGGCACCACTGGGGATGCAGTGCTGTGACTCCAGAGAGTGCACTGGCACCACTGGGGATGCACTGCAGTGAGTCCAGAGATTGCACTGGCCGTAATGGGGATGCAGTGCAGTGACTCGAAAGAGTGCACTAGTACCACTGCGGATGCACTGCAGTGAGTCCAGAGAGTGCACTGGCACCACTGGGGATACAGTACAGTGAGTCCACAGAGTGCACTGGCACCACTGAAGCTGCACTGCAGTGAGTCCAGAGATTTTACTGGCACCACTGGGGATGCAGTGCAGTGAGTGCAGAGAGTGCACTGGCACCACTGTTGATGCAGTGCAGTGAGTCCAGAGAGTGCACTGGCACCACTGGAGCTGCACTGCAGTGAGTCCAGAGATTTTACTGGCACCACTGGGGATGCAGTGCAGTGAGTGCAGAGAGTTCACTGGCACCACTGTTGATTCAGTGCAGTGAGTCCAGAGAGTGCACTGGCACCACTGGGGATGCACTGCAGTGAGTCCAGAGAGTGCACTGGCATCACTGGGGATGCACCTCGGTGAGTCCAGAGAGTGCACTGGCACCACTGGGGATGCAGTGCAGTGAGTGCAGAGAGTGCACTGGCACCACTGGGGATGCAGTGCAGTGAGTCCAGAGAGTGCACTGGCACCACTGGGGATGCAGTGCAGTGAGTCCAGAGAGTGCACTGGCACTACAGGGGATGCACTGCAGTGAGTCCAGAGAGTGCACTGGCACCACCGGGGATGCACTGCAGTGAGTCCAGAGAGTGCACTGGCAGCACTGGGGATGCAGTGCAGTGAGTCCAGAGAGTGCACTGGCAGCACTGGGGATGCAGTGCAGTGAGTCCAGAGAGTGCACTGGCACCACTGCGGATGCACTGCAGTGAGTCCATGGAGTGCCCTGGCACCAATGGTGATGCAGTGCAGTGAGTCCAGAGATTGCACTGGCACCACTGGGGATGCACTGCAGTGAGTCCATAGAGTGCACTGGCACCACTGTGGATGCAGTGTAGTGAGTCCACAGAGTGCACTGGCACCACTGGGGATGCAGTGCAGTGAATCCAGAGAGTGGACTGGCACCACTGGGGATGCAGTGCAGTGAGTCCAGAGAGTGCACTGGCACCGCTGGGGATGCAGTACAGTGAGTCCAGAGAGTGCACGGGCACCACTGGGGATGCACTGCAGTGACTCCAGAGAGTGCACTGGCACCGCTGGGGATGCAGTGCAGTGAGTCCAGAGAGTGCACTGGCACCACTGGGGATGCAGTGCAGTGAGTCCAGAGAGTGCACTGGCACCACTGGGGATGCAGTGCAGTGAGTCCAGAGAGTGCACTGGCACCATGGGGTTTTAGTGCAGTGAGTCCAGAGAGTGCACTGGCACTGCTGGTGATGCAGTGTAGTGAGTCCAGAGAGTGCACTGGCACCACTGGGGATGCAGTGCAGTAAGTCCAGAGAGTGCACTGGCACCACTGGCGATGCAGTGCTGTGAGTCCAGAGAGTGCACTGGCACCACTGGGGATGCAGTGCAGTGAGTCCAGAGAGTGCACTGGCACCACTGGGGATGCAGTGCAGTGAGTCCACAGAGTGCACTGGCAACACTTGGGATGCACTGCAGTGACTCCAGAGAGTGCACTGGCACCATAGGGGATGCGGTGCAGTCAGTCCAGAGAGTGCACTGGCAACACTGGGGATGCACTGCAGTGAGTCCACAGAGTGCACTGGCACCACTGGGGATGCACTGCAGTGAGTGCAGAGAGTAAACTGGCACCACTGGGGGTGCAGTGCAGTGAGTGCAGGGAGTGCAATGGCACCACTGGGGATGCACTGCAGTGACTCCAGAGAGGGCACTGGCAGCACTGAGGATGCAGTGCAGTGAGTCCAGAGAGTGCACTGGCACCACTGGGGATGCACTGCAGTGAGTCCAGAGAGTGCACTGGCACCACTGGGGATGCACTGCAGTTAGTCCAGAGTGTGCATTGGCACCACTGGGGATGCAGTGCAGTGAGTCCAGAGAGTGCACTGGCACCACTGCGGATGCACTGCAGTGACTCCAGAGAGTGCACTGGCACCACTCGGGATGCAGTACAGTGAGTCCAGAGATTGCACTGGCACCACTGGTGATGCAGTGCAGTGAGTCCAGAGAGTGCACTGGCACCACTGTGGATGCAGTGCAGAGAGTCCACAGAGTGCACTGGCTCCACTGGGGATGCAGTGCAGTGAATCCAGAGATTGGACTGGCACCACTGGGGATGCAGTGCAGTGAGTCCAGAGAGTGCACTGGCACCACTGGGGATGCACTGCAGTGACTCCAGAGAGTGCACTGGCACCGCTGGGGATGCAGTGCAGTGAGTCCAGAGAGTGCACTGGCACCACTGCGGATGCACTGCAGTGACTCCAGAGAGTGCACTGGCACCACTGGGGATGCAGTACAGTGAGTCCAGAGACTGCACTGGCACCACTGGGGATGCACTGCAGTGACTCCAGAGAGTGCACTGGCACCGCTGGGGATGCAGTGCAGTGAGTCCAGAGAGTGCACTGGCACCACTGGGGATGCACTGCAGTGACTCCAGAGAGTGCACTGGCACCACTGGGGATGCACTGCAGTGAGTCCAGAGAGTGCACTGGCACCACTGGGGATGCACTGCAGTGAGTCCGGTGAGTGCACTGGCACAAAAGGGGATGCACTTCAGTGAGTCCACAGAGTGCACTGGCACCGCTGGGGATGCAGTGCAGTGAGTCCAGAGAGTGCACTGGCACCACTGGGGATGCACTGCAGTGAGTCCAGAGAGTGCACTGGCACCACTGGGGATGCAGTGTAGTGAGTCCAGAGAGTGCCCTGGCACCACTGGGGATGCAGTGCAGTGAGTCCAGAGAGTGCACTGGCACCACTGCGGATGCACTGCAGTGAGTCCAGAGAGTGCACTGGCACCACTGGGGATGCAGTACAGTGAGTCCAGAGATTGCAGTGGCACCACTGGTGATGCAGTGCAGTGAGTCCAGAGAGTGCACTGGCACCACTGTGGATGCAGTGCAGAGAGTCCACAGAGTGCACTGGCACCACTGGGGATGCAGTGCAGTGAGTCCAGAGAGTGCACTGGCACCACTGGGGATGCACTGCAGTGAGTCCAGAGAGTGCACTGGCACCACTGGGGATGCAGTGTAGTGAGTCCAGAGAGTGCACTGGCACCACTGGGGATGCACTGCAGTAAGTCCAGAGAGTGCACTGGCACCACTGGCGATGCAGTGCTGTGAGTCCAGAGAGTGCACAGGCACCAGTGGGGATCACAGTATCACAGATTTCTAGGTTGGAAGAGACCTCAAGATCATCGAGTCCAACCTCCGACCTAACTCTAAGTACTCCACTAAACCATATCGCTAAGCTCTACATCTAAACGTCTTTTAAAGACCTCCAGGGATGGTGACTCCACCACCTCCCTGGGCAGCCCGTTCCAATGCTTAATAACCCTTTCGGTAAAGAAGTACTTCCTAACATCCAACCTAAAACTCCCCTGTCGCAACTTTCGCCCATTCCCCCTCGTCCTGTCACCAGGCACGTAGGAGAACAGACCAACCCCCACCTCTTTACAGCCTCCTTTAAGGTAACTGTAGAGAGCGATAAGGTCGCCCCTGAGCCTCCTCTTCTCCAGGCTGAACAAGCCCAGCTCCCTCAGCCGCTCCTCGTAAGACTTGTTCTCCAGACCCCTCACCAGCTTGGTCGCCCTTCTCTGGACTCGCTCGAGCACGTCCATGTCCTTCCTGTAGCGAGGGGCCCAAAACTGAAGACAGTACTCGAGGTGCGGCCTCACCAGAGCCGAGTACAGGGGCACAATCACTTCCCTAGACCTGCTGGCCACACTGCTTCTTATGCAGGCCAGGATGCTGTTGGCCTTCTCGGCCACCTGGGCACACTGCTGGCTCATATTCAGCCGACTATCAACCAATACTCCCAGGTCCCTCTCGGCCAGGCAGCTTTGCAGCCACTCATCTCCCAGCCTGTAGCTCTGCTTGGGGTTGTTGCGCCCCAGGTGCAGGACCCGGCACTTGGCCTTGTTGAACTTCATGCAGTTGACCTCAGCCCATCGCTCCAGCGTATCCAGATCCTCCTGCAGAGCCTTCCTGCCCTCGAGCAGATCGACACACGCACTTAGCTTGGTGTCATCTGCAAACTTACTGAGGGTGCACTGGACGCCCTCATCCAGATCATCGATAAAGATATTAAAGAGGACCGGCCCCAGTACCGAGCCCTGGGGGACACCACTAGTGACCGGCCTCCAACTAGATTTGACTCCATTCACCACAACTCTCTGGGCCCGGCTATCCAGCCAGTTTCTAACCCAGCGAAGCGTACGCCAGTCCAAGCCCCGAGCAGCCAGTTTCTTGAGGAGAATGTTGTGGGGAACTGTGTCAAAAGCCTTACTGAGGTCAAGGTAGACCACATCCACAGCCTTTCCCTCATCCACCAAGCGCGTCACTTGGTCATAGAAGGAGATCAGGTTCGTCAAGCAGGACCTACCTTTCATAAACCCATGCTGACTGGGCCTGATCGCCTGCTTGCCCTGCAAGTGCCGCGTGTTGACCCTCAAGATAATCTGCTCCATGAGCTTTCCTGGCACTGAGGTCAAACTGACAGGCCTATAGTTCCCCGGGTCTGCCCTGCGGCCCTTCTTATAGATGGGCGTCACATTGGCAAGCCGCCAGTCAACTGGGACCTCCCCTGATAGCCAGGACTTCCGATAAATGATGGTAAGCGGCTCGGCCAGCTCCTCCGCCAGTTCTTTCAGTACCCTCGGGTGCATCCCATCCGGCCTCATCGACTTGCGCACATCCAAGCTCCGTAGCAGGTCGCCAACCATTTCCTCATGGATAGCGAAGGCCACATCCTGCTCCCCATCCCCTTCCACCAGCTCAAGGCACTGGGTATCCAGAGAACAACCGGTACTGCCGCTAAAGACTGAGGCAAAGAAAGGGATGCACTGCAGTGACACCAGAGAGTGCACTGGCACCACAGGGGATGCAGTGCAGTGACTCCAGAGAGTGCACTGGCACCACTGGGGATGCAGTGCAGTGAGTCCAGAGAGTGCACTGGCACCAGTGGGGATGCAGTGCAGTGAGTCCAGAGAGTGCACTGGCCCCACTGGGGATGCAGTGCAGTGACTCCAGAGAGTGCACTGGCACGACTGGGGATGCAGTGCAGTGAGTACAGAGAGTGCACTGGCACCACTGGGGATGCAGTGCAGTGAGTCCAGAGAGTGCACTGGCACCACTGGGGATGCAGTGCAGTGAGTCCAGAGAGTGCACTGGCACCACTGGGGATGCAGTGCAGTGACTCCAGAGAGTGCAGTGGCACAAGTGGGGATGCAGTGCAGTGACTCCAGAGAGTGCACTGGCACCAGTGGGGATGCAGTGCACTGACTCCAGAGAGTGCGCTTTCACCAGTGGCGATGCACTGCAGTGAGTCCAGAGAGTGCACTGGCACCAGTGGGGATGCAGTGCACTCTCTGGAGTCATTGCACTGCATCCCCAGTGGTGCCAGTGCACTCTCTGGAGTCACTGCAGTGCATCCCCAGTGGTGCCAGTGCACTCTCTGGACTCACTGCACTGCATCCCCAGTGGTGCCAGTGCACTCTCTGGATTCACTGCAGTGCATCCCCAGTGGTGCCAGTGCACTCTCTGGACTCACTGCACTGCATCCCCAGTGGTGCCAGTGGACTCTCTGGAGTCACCGGAGTGCATCCCCAGTGGTGCCAATGGACTCTCTGGAGTCACCGGGATGGGACCCCAGTGGTGCCAGTGGACTCTCTAGAGTAACCGGAGTAGGTCCCCAGTGGTGCCAGTGCACTCTCTGGAGTCACTGCAGTGCATCCCCAGTGGTGCCAGTGCACTCTCTGGACTCACCGCAGTGCATCCCCAGTGGTGCCAGTGCACTCTCTGGACTCACTGCACTGCATCCCCAGTGGTGCCAGTGCACTCTCTGGAGAAACCGGGGTGGGTCCTCCGGGGTGCCCATGGACTCTCTGGAGTCACCGGGGTGTGTCCTCCGGGGTGCAAGGGCCTCTCTGGGAGACACCGGGATGGGTCCTCCGGGGTGCAAGTGGACTCTCCGGAGTCACCGGGTTAGGTCCTCCTGGGTGCAAGTGCACTCTCTGGAGTCACTGGGGTGGGTCCTCCGGGGTGCAAGTGGACTCTCTGGAGTCACCGGGGTGGGTCCTCCGGGGTGAACGTGGACTCTCTGGAGTCACCGGGGTGGGTCCCCTAGGGTTCAAGTGGACTCTCTGGATTCACCGGGGTGGGTCCTCCGGGGCCCTCCGGGGTGCCCGTGCACTCTCTGGATTCACTGGCCTGGGTCCTCCAGGGTGGTCGTGAACTCTCTGGGAGTAACCGGGGTGGGTCCTCCGAGGTGCAAGTGGACTCTCTGGAAGTCACCGGGGTGGGTCCTCCGGCATGCCCATGGACTCTAACGAGTCAAAGGGTTGGGTCCTCCAGGGTGCTAGAGGACTCTCTGCAGTCACCAGGGTGGGATATCCAGGTTGTCCTTGGACTCTCTGGAGTCACCGGGGTGGCACCTCGGGGGTGCACCTGTACTATCTGGAGTCACCGGGGTGGGTCCTCCAGGGTGCCCGTGGACTCTCTGGAGTCACCGGGGTGGGTCCTCCGGGGTGCCCGTGGACTCTCTGGAGTCACCGGGGTGGGTCCTCCGGGGTGCAAGTGGACTCTCTGGAGTGTCTGGGTTGGGTCCTCTGGGGTGCCCATGGACTCTCTGGAGTCATAGGGGTGGACTCTCCATGGTGCAAGTTTCCCCTCTGGAGTTACCGGGGTGGGTCCTCCGGGGTGCAAGTGGACTCTCTGGAGTCTCCCGGGTGTGTCCTGAGGGGTGCCCGTGGACTCTCTGGGAGTCCCCGGGGTGGATCCTCTGGGGTGCCCGTGGACTCTCTGGATTCACCGGGGTGGGTCCTCCGGGGTGCAAGTGGACAGTCTTGGAGACAACGGGGTGGGTCTTCCAGGGTGCCCATGGAGTCTCTGAGAGTCCCCGGGGTGGATCCTTTGGGGTGCCCGTGGACTCTCTGGAGTCACCGAGGTGGGTCCTCTGGGGTGCCCGTGGACTCTCTGGGATACACCGGGGTGGGTCCTCCGGGGTGCCCGTGGGCTCTCTGGAGTCACAGGGGTGGGACCTCCGTGGTGCAAGTGGACTCTCTGGAGTCACCGGGTGGGTCCTCCGGGGTGCCCATGGGCTCTCTGGAGTCACCGGGTTAGGTCCTCCTGGGTGCCCGTGGACTCTCTGGAGTCACCGGGGTGGGTCCTCCGGGGTGCCCGTGGACTCTCTGGAGTCACCGGGGTGGGTCCTCCGGGGTGCCCGTGGACTCTCTGGAGTCACCGAGGTGGGTCCTTCGGCGTGCCTGTGGACTCTCCGGAGTCACCGGGTTAGGTCCTCGTGGGTGCAAGTGGACTCTCTGGAGTCACCGGGGTGGGTCCTCCGGGGTGCCCGTGGACTCTCTGCAGTCACCAGGGTGGGTCCTCCGGGGTGCAAGTGGACACTCTGGGAGACACCGGGGTGGTTCCTCCTGTGTGCCCGTGGACTCTCTGGAGTCACCAGGGTGGGAGCGCCGGCGTGCCCGTGGACTCTCCGGGAGACACCGTCGTGGGTCCTCCGGGGTGCCAGTGGACTCTCTGGAGTCACAGAGGTGGGTCCTCTGGGGTGCCCGTGGACTCTCTGGGATATACCGGGGTGGGTGCTCCGGTGTGCCCGTGGACTCTCTGGTGTCACCAGTGTCGGTCCTCCGGGGTGCAAGGGGACTCTCTGCAGTCATCGGGGTGGGTCCTCCGCGGTGCAAGTGGACTCTCTGGGAGACACTGGGGTGGGTCCTCAGGGGTTCAAGTGAACTCTGTAGGAGACACCGGGGTGAGTCCTCCAGGTTGCAAGTGGGCACTCTTGGAGACAACGGGGTGGATCCTCTGGTGTGCAAGTGGACACTCTTGGAGTCACCGGGGTGGGTCCTCCAGGGTGCAAGTGGACTCTCTGGAGTCACCGGGGTGGGTCCTCCGGGGTGCAAGTGGACTCTCTGGAGTCACCGGGGTTGGACCTCGGGGGTGCACCTGTACTATCTGGAGTCACCGGGGTGGGTCCTCAGGGGTGCAAGTGAACTCTCTGGGAAACACCTGGGTGGGTCCTCCGGGGTGCAAGTAGAATCTCTGGGAGTCAACGGGGCTGGATCCTCCGGGGTGCAAGGGGACACTCTGGAGTCACCGGGGTGGGTCCTCCGGCATGCCCGTGGACTCTCTGGAGTCACCAGTGTCGATCCTCTGCAGTGCAAGTGGATTCTCTGGAGTCACCGGGGTGGGTCCTCCGGGGTACCCGTGGACTCTCTGGAGTCACTGGGGTGGGACCTTGGGGGTGCAAGTGGACTCTCTGGGAGACACCGGGGTGGGTCCTCAGGGGTGCAAGGGGACTCTCTGGAGTCACAGCGGTGGAACCTCGGGGGTGCCCGTGGACTCTCTGGAGTAACCGGGGTGGGTCCTCCGGGGTGCCCGTGGACTCTCTGGAGTCACCGGGGTGGGTCCTCCGGGCTGCCCGTGGATTCTCTGGAGTCACCGGGTGGGTCCTACGGGGTGCCCGTGGATTCTCTGGAGTCACCGGGTGGGTCCTACGGGGTGCCCGTGGATTCTCTGGAGTCACCGGGTGGGTCCTACAGGGTGCCCGTGGATTCTCTGGAGTCACCGGGGTGGGTCCTCCGGGGTGCAAGGGGACTCTCTGGAGTCACCGGGGTGGGTCCTCTGGAGTGAAAGTGGACTCTCTGGGAGTCACCGGGGTGGGTCCTCCGGGGTTCAAGTGGACTCTCAGGAGTCCCCGGGGTGGGTCCCCTGGAGTGAAAGTGGACTCTCTGGGAGTCACCGGGGTGGGTCCTCCAGGGTGCCCGTGGACTCTCTGGGAGACACTGGAGTGGGTCCTCTGGGGTGCAAGTGGACTGTCTGGAGTCACCGGGGTGGGTGCTCCGTGTTGCAAGTGGACTCTCTGGAGTCACCAGGGTGGGATCTCCAGGTTCCCCGTGGACGCTCTGGAGTCATCGGGGTGCGTCCTCCGGGGTCCAAGTGGACTCTCTGGAGGGTCTGGGTTGGGTCCTCCGGAATGCCCATGGACTCTCTGGAGTCACAGGGGTGGATTCTCCATGGTGCAAGTTTCCCCTCTGGAGTCTCCGGGGTGGGTCCTCCGGGGTGCAAGTGGACTCTCTGGAGTCAACGGGGTGGGTCCTCCGGGGTCCAAGTGGACTCTCTGGAGTCAACGGGGTGGGTCTTTGGGGGTGCCCGTGGACTCTCTGGAATCACCAGGGTGGGTCCTCTGTGGTGCCCGTGGACTCTATGGGAGACACTGGGGGGGGGTCCTCCGTGGTGCACGTGGACTCTCTGGGGTCACCGGGGTGGGACCTCCGGGATGCAAGTGGACTCTCTGGGAGTAACCGGGGTGGGTCCTCCGGCGTGCAAGTGAACTCTCTGGAGTCACCGGGGTGCATGCCCAGTGGTGCCAGTGCACTCTCTGGAGTCATCGGGGTGGGTCCTCCGGCGTGCAAGTGGACTCTCTGGGAGTAACAGGGGTGGGTCCTCCGGGGTGCAAGTGAACTCTGTAGGAGACACCGGGGTAGGTCCTCCGGGGTGCAAGTGGACACTCTGCAGTCACCGGGGTGGGTCCTCCGACGTGCCCGGGGACTCTCTGGAGTCACCGGGGTGGGTCCTCCGAGGTTCCTGGGGACTCTCTGGAGTCACCGGGGTGGGTCCTCCTGGGTGCCCGTGGACTCTCTGCAGTCACCGGGGTGGGTCCTCCGGGGTGCCCGTGGACTCTCTGGAGTCACCGGGGTGGGTCCTCCGGGGTGCCCGTGGACTCTCTGGAGTCACCGAGGTGGGTCCTTCGGCGTGCCTGTGGACTCTCCGGAGTCACCGGGTTAGGTCCTCGTGGGTGCAAGTGGACTCTCTGGAGTCACCGGGGTGGGTCCTCCGGGGTGCCCGTGGACTCTCTGCAGTCACCAGGGTGGGTCCTCCGGGGTGCAAGTGGACACTCTGGGAGACACCGGGGTGGTTCCTCCTGTGTGCCCGTGGACTCTCTGGAGTCACCAGGGTGGGAGCGCCGGCGTGCCCGTGGACTCTCCGGGAGACACCGTCGTGGGTCCTCCGGGGTGCCAGTGGACTCTCTGGAGTCACAGAGGTGGGTCCTCTGGGGTGCCCGTGGACTCTCTGGGATATACCGGGGTGGGTGCTCCGGTGTGCCCGTGGACTCTCTGGTGTCACCAGTGTCGGTCCTCCGGGGTGCAAGGGGACTCTCTGCAGTCATCGGGGTGGGTCCTCCGCGGTGCAAGTGGACTCTCTGGGAGACACTGGGGTGGGTCCTCAGGGGTTCAAGTGAACTCTGTAGGAGACACCGGGGTGAGTCCTCCAGGTTGCAAGTGGGCACTCTTGGAGACAACGGGGTGGATCCTCTGGTGTGCAAGTGGACACTCTTGGAGTCACCGGGGTGGGTCCTCCAGGGTGCAAGTGGACTCTCTGGAGTCACCGGGGTGGGTCCTCCGGGGTGCAAGTGGACTCTCTGGAGTCACCGGGGTTGGACCTCGGGGGTGCACCTGTACTATCTGGAGTCACCGGGGTGGGTCCTCAGGGGTGCAAGTGAACTCTCTGGGAAACACCTGGGTGGGTCCTCCGGGGTGCAAGTAGAATCTCTGGGAGTCAACGGGGCTGGATCCTCCGGGGTGCAAGGGGACACTCTGGAGTCACCGGGGTGGGTCCTCCGGCATGCCCGTGGACTCTCTGGAGTCACCAGTGTCGATCCTCTGCAGTGCAAGTGGATTCTCTGGAGTCACCGGGGTGGGTCCTCCGGGGTACCCGTGGACTCTCTGGAGTCACTGGGGTGGGACCTTGGGGGTGCAAGTGGACTCTCTGGGAGACACCGGGGTGGGTCCTCAGGGGTGCAAGGGGACTCTCTGGAGTCACAGCGGTGGAACCTCGGGGGTGCCCGTGGACTCTCTGGAGTAACCGGGGTGGGTCCTCCGGGGTGCCCGTGGACTCTCTGGAGTCACCGGGGTGGGTCCTCCGGGCTGCCCGTGGATTCTCTGGAGTCACCGGGTGGGTCCTACGGGGTGCCCGTGGATTCTCTGGAGTCACCGGGTGGGTCCTACGGGGTGCCCGTGGATTCTCTGGAGTCACCGGGTGGGTCCTACAGGGTGCCCGTGGATTCTCTGGAGTCACCGGGGTGGGTCCTCCGGGGTGCAAGGGGACTCTCTGGAGTCACCGGGGTGGGTCCTCTGGAGTGAAAGTGGACTCTCTGGGAGTCACCGGGGTGGGTCCTCCGGGGTTCAAGTGGACTCTCAGGAGTCCCCGGGGTGGGTCCCCTGGAGTGAAAGTGGACTCTCTGGGAGTCACCGGGGTGGGTCCTCCAGGGTGCCCGTGGACTCTCTGGGAGACACTGGAGTGGGTCCTCTGGGGTGCAAGTGGACTGTCTGGAGTCACCGGGGTGGGTGCTCCGTGTTGCAAGTGGACTCTCTGGAGTCACCAGGGTGGGATCTCCAGGTTCCCCGTGGACGCTCTGGAGTCATCGGGGTGCGTCCTCCGGGGTCCAAGTGGACTCTCTGGAGGGTCTGGGTTGGGTCCTCCGGAATGCCCATGGACTCTCTGGAGTCACAGGGGTGGATTCTCCATGGTGCAAGTTTCCCCTCTGGAGTCTCCGGGGTGGGTCCTCCGGGGTGCAAGTGGACTCTCTGGAGTCAACGGGGTGGGTCCTCCGGGGTCCAAGTGGACTCTCTGGAGTCAACGGGGTGGGTCTTTGGGGGTGCCCGTGGACTCTCTGGAATCACCAGGGTGGGTCCTCTGTGGTGCCCGTGGACTCTATGGGAGACACTGGGGGGGGGTCCTCCGTGGTGCACGTGGACTCTCTGGGGTCACCGGGGTGGGACCTCCGGGATGCAAGTGGACTCTCTGGGAGTAACCGGGGTGGGTCCTCCGGCGTGCAAGTGAACTCTCTGGAGTCACCGGGGTGCATGCCCAGTGGTGCCAGTGCACTCTCTGGAGTCATCGGGGTGGGTCCTCCGGCGTGCAAGTGGACTCTCTGGGAGTAACAGGGGTGGGTCCTCCGGGGTGCAAGTGAACTCTGTAGGAGACACCGGGGTAGGTCCTCCGGGGTGCAAGTGGACACTCTGCAGTCACCGGGGTGGGTCCTCCGACGTGCCCGGGGACTCTCTGGAGTCACCGGGGTGGGTCCTCCGAGGTTCCTGGGGACTCTCTGGAGTCACCGGGGTGGGTCCTCCTGGGTGCCCGTGGACTCTCTGCAGTCACCGGGTTGAGTCCTCCGGGGTGCAAGTGGACACTCTGGGGGACACCGGGGTGGGTCCTCCGGGGTGCCCGTGGACTCTCTCGGAGTCACCGGGTTGGGTCATTCGGGGTGCCCATGGACTCTCTGGAGTCACCGGGGTGTGTCCTCCGGGGTGTCACCAGGGTGGGACCTCCAGGTTGCCCATGGACTCTCTGGAATCATCGGGGTGGGTCCTCCAGGGTCCAAGTGGACTCTCTGGAGTCTCCCGGGTGTGTCCTGAGGGGTGCCCGTGGACTCTCTGGGAGTCCCTGGGGTGGATCCTCTGGGGTGCAAATGGACTCTCTGGGAGACACTGGGGTGGGTTCTCCAGGGTACAAGTGAACTCTGTAGGAGACAACGGTGTGGGTCCTCTGGGGTGCCCGTGGACTCTCCGGGAGACACCGGGGTGGGTCCTCCGGGGTGCAAGGGGACTCTCTGCAGTCATCGGGGTGGGTCCTCCGGGGTGCAAGTGGACTCTCTGGAATCACCGGAGTTGGTCCTCCGAGGTGCCCGTGTACTCTCTGGAGTCACCGGGGTGGGTCCTCCGCGGTGCAAGTGGACTCTCTGGGAGACACTGGGGTGGGTCCTCCGGGGTGCAAGTGAACTCTGTAGGAGACACCGGGGTGAGTCCTCCAGGTTGCAAGTGGAAACTCTTGGAGTCACCAGGGTGGGTCCTCCGGGGTGCAAGTGGACTCTCTGGGAGACACCGGGGTGGGTCCTCAGGGGTGCAAGGGGACTCTCTGGAGTCACCGGGGTGGGTCCTCCGTGTTGCAAGTGGACTCTCTGGAGTCACCGGGGTGGGTCCTCCGGGGTGCCCGTGGACTCTTTGGGGTCACCATGGTGGGTCCTCCGGGGTGCCCGTGGACTCTCTGGAGTCACCGGGGTGGGTCCTACGGGGTGCAAGTGGACTCTCTGAAGTTTCTGGGGTGGGTCCTCCAGGTTGCCCGTGGACTCTCTGGATTCACTGGGGTGGGTCCTCTGGGGTTCCCGTTGACTCTCTGGATTCACCGGGGTGGGTCCTCTGGGGTGCCCGTTGACTCTCTGGAGTCACCGGGGTGGGTCCTCCGAGGAGCAAGTGCACTCTCTTGGAGACACCGGGTTGGGTCCTCCGGGGTGCCCGTGGACTCTCTGGAGTCACCGGGGTGGGTCCTCGTGGGTGGAAGTGGACTCTCTGGAGTCACCGGGGTGAGTCCTCCGGGGTGCCCGTGGACTCTCTGAAGTCTCGGGGGTCGGCTCCGTGCAGAAGCGTTCTGCAGCGGAGCAGCGGATCGGGACAGGCAGGGCTTTTTTTTCCGACATCGAGGCCGCTCGTGCGAGCCGCTAGCACCCAGCAGCCCCCGCGAGGGAGGCTGACGAGGCGTAGGCGGAGCCAGCAGCACCCCCCTCCCCGGCCGTTCAAAAGCAGCCCCTAGGGAGCATGAGCGACCAGGAGCGCGGTGAACAGGGCAGGCAAACAGGGCGTGGCGCGTCAGAAGGTTGGGCGCAGCAGTTTGAGAGGCAGTTCGCGCAGGCAGGGCGAGCAGGGAGGGCGGTGAGGGCGGAGTTTCCCCCCGCCCATAAGAACAACACCTTTAACGGCTGTCGACTGCTAGCTGGGCTGCGATGGTCTTCACCAGGCAGAGCGCTCTCTCTAGAGAGTCTGTGGCCACCCAGACTGACTGCCTGCTCAACAATGCGGCAGTTCCGGTCTCTGGGTGCAGGGACTGCCTGAGCCTGTTGCTGCCGTCTGAGGGAGGCAGAGGCGCCGTGTGTATGAGGTGCGAGCAGGTGGATGACCTGGTCCGCCTGGTGGCAGAACTCAAAGAGGAGGTGGAGAGGTTGAGGGCTATCAGGGAGTGTGAGCGGGAGATAGACTGGTGGAGCAACTCCCTGCAGGGCCTGAAGGAGAGGTACCGGGGTGAGACACCCCAAATGGGGGTGGACCCCTGCCCTGTCACTGTCAGGCAGAGGGAGGCGACCTAGAAGTTGAGGAGGGATGGAGACAGGTCCCTGCTTGACCTTTCAGGCAACGCCCCCCCCTACCGGCCCCACCTTCCCAGGTGCCCTTACGTAACAGATTTGAGGCCCTGAGCTTGAGAGACTGGTGGGTGAAGATGAGGTAGAAAGTCTACCCAGGAGGATGCCTAGGGCGAGGAAGCCGACCCCACGCCTGAAGACTGCCTCCACCAAGAAAGACAGAAGGGTGATCGTAGTAGGCGACTCCCTTCTCAGGAGAACAGAGGGCCCTGATTGTCGACCTGACCCTACCCGTAGGGAAGTCTGCTGCCTCCCTGGGGCCATGGTCAGGGATGTTGCCAGGAAGCTTCCCAACCTGGTCCGCCCCTCTGACTACTACCCTCTTTTGATAGTCCAGGCTGGCAGTGATGATATTGATGAGAGAAGCCTGAAGGCTATCAAACGGGACTTTAGGGGACTGGGACGGTTAGTGGATGGAGCGGGAGTACAGGTGGTGTTTTCATCTATCCCTGCAGTAGCAGGGAGGGGTACCGAGAGGACACGGAAAGCCCACCTAATTAACACGTGGCTCAGAGGCTGGTGCCAGCACAGAAATTTTGTTTTTTTTGACCATGGGGCGCTTTACTCGGCACCCGGCCTGATGGCCACAGACGGGTCCCTATCTCTAAGGGGAAAACGGATCCTAGCCCAGGAGCTAGCAGGGCTCGCTGAGAGGGCTTTAAACTAGGAAAGAAGAGGGATGGGGCTGAAAGAAGGCCTGTTGGAGCTGTGCCGGGGGGAACAATGGCAGAGCCGGGGAAGATGGCAATGGCCCAGCTGAAGTGCATGTACACTAATGCACGCAGGTAAACAGGAGAAGCTGGAAGCCATCGTGCAGCGGGAAGGCTATGACTTGGTTGCCATCACGGAGACGTGGTGGGACCGCTCCCACGACTGGAGTGCTGCAATGTCTGGCTATAGGCTCTTCAGAAGGGACAGGCAGCACAGAAGGGGTGGTGGTGTGGCTCTCTATATTAGAGAGTGTTTAGATGTTGAGGAACTTGAGGCTGGGAATGATAAGCTTGAGTCCCTGTGTGTTAGGATCAGAGGGAAGGCCAACAAGGCAAGCATCCTGGTGGGGGTCTGTTATAGACCGCCGAACCAGGATGAGGAGACTGATGAGGAGTTCTACAGGCAGCTGGCAGAAGCCGCGAAATCATCAGCGCTTGTTCTCGTGGGGGACTTCAACTTCCCAGACATATCCTGGAAACACAACACAGCCCAGAGAAAGCAGTCTAGGAGGTTTCTGGAGAGCGCGGAAGATAGCTTCCTGATGCAGCTGGTTAGAGAGCCTACCAGGGGAGGTGCCCCGCTAGACCTTCTGTTCACGAACTGGTGGGAGATGTGGTGGTCGAGAGCTATCTCGGGCAGAGTGACCACGAAATGGTTCAGTTCTCTATTCTTGGCGAAGTCAGGAAGGGGACCAGTAAAACAGCTGTCTTGGACTTCTGGAGGGCTGACTTTGAGCTGTTCAGGACACTGGTTGGCAGAGTCCCTTGGGAGGAGGTTCTGAAGGACAAAGGAGTCCAGGAAGGCGGGGCACTCCTCAAGAAGGAAATCTAAATGGCTCAGGAGCGGTCTGTCCCCACATGCCCAAAGACGAGCCGACGTGGAACTAGACCGGCCTGCCTAAGCAGAGAGTTGTGGCTCGAGCTTAGGAGAAAAAGGAGGGTTTATAATCTTTGGAAAAGAGGGCGGGCTACTCAGGAGGACTATAAGGATGTTGCAAGGCTGTGCAGGGACAAAATTAGAAAGGCCAAAGCTCATCTGGAGCTCAATCTGGCTACTGCCGTTAAAGATAACAAAAAACGTTTTTACAAATACATCAACGCAAAAAGGAGGACTGAGGAGAATCTCCATCCTTTACTGGATGCGGGGGGAAACTTAGTTACAAAAGATGAGGAAAAGGCTGAGGTGCTCAATGCTTTCTTTGCCTCAGCCTTTAGCGGCAAGACCGGTTGTTCTCTGGATACCTGGTACCCTGAGCTGGTGGAAGGGGATGGGGAGCAGGATGTGGCCCTCGCTATCCATGAGGAAATGGTTGGCGACCTGCTACGACACTTGGATGTACGCAAGTCGATGGGGCCGGATGGGATCCACCTGAGGGTACTGAGCGAACTGACGGAGGAGCTGGCCAAGCCGCTTTCCATTATTTATCGGAAGTCCTGGCTATTGGGGGAGGTCCCAGTTGACTGACGGCTAGCAAACATGACGCCCATCTACAAGAAGGACCAGAGGGTAGACCCGGGGAACTATAGGCCTGTTAATTTGACCTCAGTGCCAGGGAAGCTCATGGAGCAGATTATCTTGAGGGTCAACACGCGGCACTTGCAGGGCAAGCAGGCGATCAGGCCCAGTCAGCATGGGTTTATGAAAGGCAGGTCCTGCTTGATGAACCTGATCTCCTTCTATGACCAAGTGACGCGCTTGGTGGATGAGGGGAAGGCTGTGGATGTGGTCTACCTTGACTTCAGTAAGGCTTTTGACACCGTTTCCCACAACATTCTCCTCAAGAAACTGGCTGCTCGGGGCTTGGACTGGCGTACGCTTCGTTGGGTTAAAAACTGGCTGGATAGCCGGGCCCAGAGAGTTGTGGTGAATGGAGTCAAATCCAGTTGGAGGCCGGTCACTAGTGGAGTCCCCCAGGGCTCAGTGCTGGGGCCGGTCCTCTTTAATATCTTTATCGATGACCTGGATGAGGGGATTGAGTGCACCCTCAGTAAGTTTGCAGATGACACCAAGTTAGGTGTGTGTGTCGATCTGCTTGAGGGAAGGAAGGCTCTGCAGGAGGATCTGGATACGCTGGACCGATGGGCTGAGGTCAACTGCATGAAGTTCAACAAGGCCAAGTGCCGGGTCCTGCACCTGGGGCACAACAACCCCAAGCAGAGCTACAGGCTGGGAGATGAGTGGCTGGAAAGCTGTCTGGCGGAGAAGGACCTGGGAGTACTGGTTGATAGTCGGCTGAATATGAGCCAGCAGTGTGCCCAGGTGGCCAAGAAGGCCAACAGCATCCTGGCCTGCATAAGAAGCAGTGTGGCCAGCAGGTCTAGGGAAGTGATTGTGCCCCTGTACTCGGCTCTGGTGAGGCCGCACCTCGAGTACTGTCTTCAGTTTTGGACCCCTCGCTACAAGAAGGACATGGACGTGCTCGAGCGAGTCCAGAGAAGGGCGACGAAGCTGGTGAGGGGTCTGGAGAACAAGTCTTACGAGGAGCGGCTGAGGGAGCTGGGCTTGTTTAGCCTGGAGAAGGGGAGGCTCAGGGGAGACCTCATCGCTCTCTATAGGTACCTTAAAGGAGGCTGTAGAGAGGTGGGGGTTGGTCTATTCTCCCACGTGCCTGGTGACAGGACGAGGGGGAATGGGCTAAAGTTGCGCCAGGGGAGGTTTAGGTTGGATGTTAGGAAGAACTTCTTTACTGAAAGGGTTGTTAGGCATTGGAACGGGCTGCCCAGGGAGGTGGTTGAGTCGCCATCCCTGGAGGTCTTTAAAAGACGTTTAGATGTTGGGCTTAGTGATATGGTTTAGTGGAGGACTTGTTAGTGTTAGGTCAGAGGTTGGACTAGATGATCTTGGAGGTCTCTTCCAACCTAGACGATTCTGTGATTCTGTGATTCTGTGATTAAATAATGTTATTCTTAGTCTCCTCCTTGTCAGTTATTTACCTATAGAAGCCGGCTTCCTGTGTACCTACACCTACTGAGGAAACCTTGAGAACTTCATAGGTCTCAGCTTCGTTTCTTCCCTTGTCTGGAGCTGGGGGAGCAGCCCCAGCACACAGGAGGGGCTCAGGACCCAGAGCCCAGCTGCCACAGGGAGGAGCAGCCCCGCTGGCCCTCGCGGCTGCCCCTCGCTGCCCGCTGGGCTCTGCCTCTCTGCTGCCTTCGGTTCGGGGCTGCTGCTTCCCTGGAGCCATGGCCATGGCCAGCAGCAGGACGTGGCCTTTCCACTGCTGCTCTCTTTTTGGTTCCTCATTGTTTCCTTGCTCTCTTGTATCTGTGTTAGTGTTGAGGTCTCATGTACCTTGGTGACAGTCCTGTTATCCCTACAGTGACGTCTCTTCAATATCTCTGCACGCCTCTTGCAAAGCTGGTTTCAGGAATACACCCAAGGAGCTGCTTCCTGAACAGACCCCTTGCTTTTCTGGGCCTCACAATGGATCAGAACCCCAGAGTGATCAGTGAAGGACCAAGGGCTGGACTGGGAGCTGCCTTCTTGCTTGCCTATGGCCCAGCAAACAACTGGCTCTTGAATTATCTGCTTGGGACTGTCCCACTGGTGCTGGGGCTGATGGCAAATGGCATCCTGGAGAGGAATCTGGATGTGCCAAGAGACGTCAGCTGATCTCCAGGGACAGTGTGCAAGCATGGGTTGGCAGTGAGTTCCTCATCTAATGACTGATGATACAAGTTAGAGCGTTTCGTTACAACAAAAAGCTGAACATGAGGAGCTGATGGGTTAAGGAGGGCTCTGCCATGCCCGCAGGGGTTGTGAGGAGCCAGCAGGCAAAGTTACCCAAGAGTCAACTGTGGTTCAGGACAGCTTCTTTGAAAGCTCATGAGCTGGATCTAGTACAGCACTTGCCTGCCCGTTCAGCTCTTAGAAACCCCCCAGGGCCCTGCAAAGCACTGCCCTCTGCTACTGAGACACCAGGGCAGATGGAAAGGGGCTCAGCAGCAGAGAGCCCCACTGACTTGGGTCTGCTGCCCACCCTGAGCAGCACGGGCATCGGGGAATCCCCTGGGGGTCCCAGGGCAACACAGACCCCTGGCTCTGCAGAGCAGCACCGCCAGCTCGGGGCTCTGTGGGGAGCACGGGGAGGGAAGCACCAACGGGCGGCCAGGCCAGCACGGACACACTGCCCTGGGCAAGGCTCTCCGAGAGCAGGGATGGCCCTGGGGAAGAGCAGGGCAGCATTTCTGGGCCTGCACAGATGGGTAAAGGAGAAAGGGAAAGCTCTTTGTGCAGACACCTGAATGGGGCAGGCTGCTCTGTGCCTGGGCCAGGCCTCTTGTGCTGGCCTGGGGAGCGGGGCTGGCCCTGCGGGGCACAGGCACTCTCTGCTGGGGATGTCACAGGCAGGAGAGCAGGGCTCCTGCAGCTTCACGGCCCTCCATCTCCTGAGCCGTGGCTGGCCCCAGCGCGGGGGCTGCTGGGGAGGCCCAGAGCCGCCTTTGTGCCAGCAGCTGCGGTGCCTTGCGAGGGGCTGGGGCTGTGCTGGCCGTGCCCAGAGCCCTGCAGCAGCCTGCGGTGGGCACTGCCCTGGGGCCAGCCCAGCCTGGGCTGCTGGGCTGGGGAGAGGTCCGGGAGGTGGGGAGAGGTGGGCAGGGGCTGGGCTGCGCTGGGCAGTGCCCGGCAGAGGGCACCAGCAGCGTCAGGGAGCGGTGGCAGCATGCAGGGGAGGGCTCCCAGCAGGGCTTGGTGCTGCAGAGCCAGGGCTGGGGAAGGGAGCCCCGAGCTGCAGGGGCAGGGGACACGAGGCCGCTCGGGGCCCTTGCTGGCCTGGGCAGAGCAGGAAGGGGGCCCAGGGCATTCGTCCCCTCACCGCAGCCTGCCACGACCTGCACGGCGCTCACGCAGGGCCAGGATCTGCCTCGTGGTGCGCAGGGAGAGGGCAAAGCCTCTCTGAAGAAGAGGCTGAAACTGAAAAAGATCCCTCCGCTGCCCCATGGTGTGACAGGGCCAGGGTTGGAAACGTTACCTTTATTTGATACAGTTCTTGTATAATTTGCATTGGTGATGGCACAAAAAGACAGCTCCTTCACCAGTGATGTACATCCTTCTTCATGTTAGGACACAACTCAACGTCCTTCACTCTGCTTTATCTCACAGATGAACTGGATTAGGTCTCCTTGATTACTCTGAGGCACAGTGCAGTGCTTTTTGCCTTCTGTCCCTACAGCACAATATGTGTGACTTTCCCTTACTCTGCGCATTGACCTGACGGGTCATTTCACATTTTTCTCTTTCAAAACCTCAGTTGGACGGGGACCATTTCCAAAGTGGGGCAAGCTGATGGGTTCTGCCTCAGCCATTTGAAGCGTGCTATACTTGTGTTTTTCAGCCTGAGTTTGCTAAAGATGACCCAGGAAGGTAAATGCATGTTCAAGTGTCTCGTAGGAATAAGGGGTATCATGGGTTAAGTAGGAATAAGAATATCATGGGTTTCCAACAGGCATTTCAAATCTAGAGCAGTCCCAGGAACCCACTGAAGAAGGGATTTGTCTTTGAAGGGGTTTCCTGTGCTGGGCTGGGCTGCAGTTACAGGACAAAGACCACTGCTGGCAGTGGAGGTGCCCTGGGAAATCCACCTGGCACCACCTGATTTTCCCAAAGGGCTCCGGTCTCCTGCAGGTCTTTTCTGACATCTGGTGGTCCAGGGAAGTGCCTCAAACACAACGGGGCCAGAGGAGGTTTTCCCTGGTTATGCTTATGGTCAGGCAGCAAAGCTCTGCATGAATACCCATTATTTTTTTACTACTTAGCTAATAAAGCATCTTCTCATCAGCTCAAATGATTCAATCCCCTTCGTTAAATGTCTCACATGAATGATAATTTCTGTCATGAAGAAATGTGAATTTCCATGATCTATATTTATTGCAGGAGAAGAAATCCTGGTGTTCACCTGTACTTGCATTGTCATCGCTTTCTCTATCATGGTGTGCTCCCTCATCTTCCAGGTACATCCACCCGTCTTGATTAAACAGTCCATGCTGAATGTCCCCTTTCCAGCTGCCTGTCCTGACCTATGCACTTCCCATAGTTCTCCTGCTTTGCCCTCCCCTTACCCTTGGATCATTCAGACCGCTCTCACCAACCCAGTTGCTGCTTTGAGCTTCAGTGAGTTCCAGCTCGACCATCTCTCAGCAGTTTGTCTAATGGTTTCCTAGGCCAGAAACTCATAATTTATCATTGAATTCATATGATATGGATTAATAATAACAGTATTGTTTTAGATTTCCTATTAATCAGCGTAAAAATAGATCATGTACAGTCATCCTTTTGGGAAGGTAAACATCACTGGAGGCAAAAAAATGAGGAATTTGAACTTTTATTTATTTATTTATTTATTTTTAATTGCAGCATGATTTCCTGTTGTTTGTTTTTACATAGGAAAAACCCTGCTCTTCCTACCTAAGCAGGGCTCCAAAGGAGTAACCCTTGACCTATATCTATAGGAAAATGATGCTCCAAAATGAAATGCAGCAAATTCAGCCTTTAAAATGAGGAAAGATTTTTATTAGATGCTCTTTGAAATCTTCCTCCTTAACTACACCATGAAAGCTCTCCAATTAGCTCTACAAGTCTTGAAGACATGAAGAAAATCATGGGAGAGATATGTCTGCTTAGGACGTTCTGCATTTTAATGAGTTCCATGGTGTATTTTGGTGCTCAGTCTATGAAGCTCAGGTACTGAGAGGAGAATGATGTAACCGCTTGAGAAGGTAAAGTCAGAAGGAAAAGTTGAAGTGACTTGGAGTATTAATGGGCCCCACTGAGGGCTGTTCCTAACAAAGCCTCCCCAGGGACTTGTTAGGGCAGATCATTGGAGGCCATGATTGCAGAGAGGCAAAGCGCTGTGCTGAGAAAAGTCTTGGTTGGTTTTGGTGAAGCAGAAGGGCCAAGGCCTGACCCCAGCCCCTGGGAGGGGAGATCCTGCACCCCCCCGTCTGGCTCAGGGCTCTTCTTGGGGTCTGTATGATGTGGTGGGCAGTGTGATGCCACGAGAAGAACTTCATTAGGACACCTCCCCACCCCTGCACAGGGTATCAAGGAAGCAGTGAGGCCCCATTGCAATGACTCTATCTCGTCTCCTCAGAAGCTCTAGCCAGAGGGACAGAAACGTCAGGGCTGTTGGGGCCTTCCGTTCCCGCCAGCACCCTCTGCCTTCTCCTCTGCAGGCTTTCCTATGCTGTCGCACACTTTGCCTTATTTCCTTGAAGTCTGCGGACACCCATCTCTGTTCACCACATTGCTCTCATCCAGAACTTTCCATCATTTCACCAATGTTTCCTCAACCCTCACCAGCTGTTGCTTGAAACACAAAGCTAGGGTCTGATCATAGATACTCACCAGCATCTTCCAAGGCCTGGGCCTGCTGCTGGCCTTGCAGCTTCTTGGCTAGACACAGCCAAGCCTTGTGCCTCCTGCTGTCCAGTCCTGGACTCAAGCAGAAGGGACAGGACAAGCCCTCTGCGGGCCTTCTTTCTGTCTGGGTCCTCCTGGGGATGGAGGCAGAGGGGATCCCACAGGCAGCATGCCAAGCAGGGGCCTTCTGCTGGCCTAGCAGGGCCACTGGCAGATGTCAGCCCCAAAGTGCACATCCCAGGGAGAAGCCAAGGGTGACCTGCCACCTGCAGACACAAGGGACCTCACAGTCCCTTTGCGTGACACGTTCCTGCTGCTGCCCTATCAGCTGCAGAGACAGAAGTGACCTCCCAGTCACTGCCCCAGTCACATTCCTCCTGCTGGGGCAGGAGATCCTGAGGCAGAGCTGACCTCTCTTGTCTCTTTGGGACTAGGGCTCACTTTTCTGGGTTAGAAATTTAGCAAATGTGTTGGTCTGCTTAGGGTGTCAGGTCTGTGGTTAGGTTATGGGCAAGCTTTGTGGAATAGGTTTTTGTTCTACGTCTGCCTAGAAGTCTAGGTTTAATAGAGGATTTTAATGCTAGCGTTGAAGGCAGGGATTAGGGTGAGCACAAGAGTGAAGGCAAAGGCAAAGGGCTATGGGCTGAGTTTTGCTTCATGGAATACTTTGAGTTTAAGCTTTAGACTAGTGGATTCCTGTCAGGGTGTTGGAGTAGCATTTAGGTTTAGGGATTTAGGTTACTCTTTAAAATTGGGTAACGGCCTTGTATCAATGTTTCAATTCAGTGTTAAAGCAGCATCAACATTACCTGAAGCCTCTTACCTCTACGAAATCATTGTAGAGGTTCGCTCACTCTTCCCTCTCCCTCTCTACGATGGGGGAGAGAATTAGAAAGAAATGAAAACTTGTGGGTTGAGATAAATAGAAAGGGTTTATTAGGACACAAAAGAAAGGATAATAATAGTAATAGTTATAATAGTAATAATAATAATAGTAGTAATACTAATAGTACTAGTACTAGTACTAGTAATAATAATAATAATAATAATAATAATAATAATAATAATAATAATAATGATAATAATAATAATAATGTGTATGAAGCAAATGATGCACAATGCAATTGCTCACCACCCGCTGACCGATGCCCAGCCTATTCCCGAGCAGCCGGCCCCCCACCCCAGCCAGCCACCCCTATATATTGTTTAGCATGACGCCAGATGGTATGGAATACCCCTTTGGCCAGTTTGGGTCAGCTGTCCTGGGTCTGTCCCCTCCCAGCTCCTGCTGCACCCCCAGCCTGCTCGCGGGCAGGACAGAGCGAGAAGCCGAAAAGTCCTTGGCCTGGTGTAAGCACTGCTCTGCAACAATTAAACATCAGTGTGATATCAACATTATTCTCATCCTAAATCCCAAACACAGCACTGTACCAGCTACTAGGAGGAAAATTAACTCCATCCTAGCGGAAACCAGGACAGTCACCCCCCCCCCAGCCTGTACTGGTGCTTGGGGTTATTCCTCCCTAGGCGCAGGACCCTGTACTTGCCCTTGCTGAACTTCATGAGGTTCCTCTCGGCCCAGCCCTCCAGCCTGCCGAGGTCCCTCTGAATGGCAGCACAGCCCTCTGGGGTATCGGCCACTCCTCCCAGCTTTGTGTCGTCCCAAGTCAGGATGACTTTAGGCAAAAGCTGAAACTTCTGACATGACAACCCCTGCCCAAGACCTCTTCCTCTATGGGGCCTACCAGGTACTTAGGAAGAGAGGATCTCACAACCTGTGTGCAAAGCAGGTGCCTTCTGCTGCCCTATCATGGACCCTGGCAGATGTGAGCCTAAAGGCACAGATCCCAGGATCCCAGGAGCCAAGGGATGACCTGCCGGCTACTTCAGAAAAAGCTCAACTCACAATCCTCTTCAGAGATATTCACTCAGGACTGGATTAGGAATTTCTGAGGCACCTCTGAGCTCCTAATACCACACCTACAAAACACCCCCTTTATGGCCCAGGACCTGCCCAGGGAGATGTGAGCAGGTTGTGATCCTTCAAGCCCGTGGCATTGCTGCTGGACTCCCAGCCTCTCAGAGACACAGGAGCCAGTTACTTGCAGTCCTGGGAGGTGCTGTCAGCCATCAGCCCCATCGTGTGCCGTAGAGCCCCAGTGCCTAGGAAATGGGAACATTCATCAACTTGAGGGCACTGGCAGCTAACAGGGAACCTCTGAACCAGCCCCAAATCCCTGAGAATCCATGCTGGGTCTGTGCTCTCACCACACCGAGACCCCGTGGAAAGAAGCAAAGCATCGTGCCCCTTTGGAGCCTCTTCCTGGGGCTTGTTCTTGACAGCAGCTTTGCAGGAAGGCCTCAGCCTTCAGGCAGTGCCGGAGGAGATCCCCCCTTAGGAGGGATCTGCAGAGCCAGACCAGGTCTCACAGGTGGGACATCAGACAAGGAAGGCAGTGCAGCCTCCTATATTTTGTATATGTTCACAGAGAGACGGGCTCCTTGTATACAGAATCTCTGAGCTGCAAACACAACACAGACAGAAATAGAAAAGGGACAAATAAAGATATATCACTGGGCAACATGGGCTAAATTAAGAAAATCCTGGAATATTAACTAACATCAACAGCAACAAAAATTTACAGATTTCTTGTTTCTGTTATAGTTGATATTATGTGCTACATGCAAAAGGAGAGGGGCAATTTATTGATTCTTAAACACATCTAGTCGTAAGTTTCACCAAGGCATCCTTGACCTCCTGGTTCCTCATGCTGTAGATGAGGGGGTTCAGTGCTGGAGGCACCACCGAGTACAGAACTGCCACCACCAGGTCCAGGGATGGGGAAGAGATGGAGGGGGGCTTCAGGTAGGCAAACATGGCAGTGCTGATAAACAGGGAGACCACGGCCAGGTGAGGGAGGCACGTGGAAAAGGCTTTGTGCCGGCCCTGCTCAGAGGGCATCCTCAGCACTGCCCTGAAGATCTGCACATAGGAAAAAACAATGAAAACAAAACAGCCAAAGACTAAAGAAACACTACACACAAGTGCCCCAACTTCCCTGAGGTAGGCATCTGAGCAGGAGAGCTTGAGGATCTGGGGGATTTCACAGAAGAACTGGTCCACTGCATTGCCTTGGCAGAGGGGCAGGGAAAATGTAGTGGCCGTGTGCAGGACAGCATTGAGAAAGCCACTGCCCCAGGCAGCTGCTGCCATCTGGGCACAAGCTCTGCTGCCCACGAGGCTCCCGTAGTGCAGGGGCTTGCAGATGGCAGCGTAGCGGTCGTAGGCCATGACAGTAAGAGTAAAATATTCTGCTGATATAAAGAAGAGAAAGAAAAAGACCTGTGCAGCACATCCCTGATAGGAGATGGTCCTGGTGTCCCAGAGGGCATTGGCCATGGCTTTGGGCAGAGTGGTGGAGATGCAGCCCAGGTCGAGGAGGGCGAGGTTGAGGAGGAAGAAGTACATGGGGGTGTGGAGGCGGTGGTCGCAGGCTATGGCGGTGAGGATGAGGCCGTTGCCCAGGAGGGCAGCCAGGTAGATGCCCAGGAAGAGCCCGAAGTGCAGGAGCTGCAGCTCCCACGTGTCTGCGAATGCCAGCAGGAGGAACTCGCTCACAGAGCTGCTGTTGGGCATTTCCTGCCCTTCATCAAGGGCACTGCAAAGAAGAAAAAATACTGACTGTTAGGGGAAATTTCCCTGAGCAATACTCATTTCTTTCCTCATTAAAGCCTTCACATCATGTTTCTTTCAGGGTTACCTTTGTGTCTCTCCCTGGTTGTAGCCCTGCTTTGTGCTTCCTGAGTGTCCCGTACTTAGCAGCTACCTCAGCCCATCAGCCCCCAACCCGCCACCTCTGCTCCACTGCAGTGGTAAATGTTGTTGCTGTGGCGGCACACCTCAGCCAGAGGTCACGTCCAGGAGGGCTGCTCTGTCCATCCCCTGGTGCCCAGCTGCTGGTTGCTTGCAGCACTCAGGTGTGGGATGGCTGCACTCAGAGGCTGTGCTAAAAAATTACACCTCCTTGTCTGCAGGTACTAAAGAACAGCACAGAAAAACCCTGGTGCAGTCTGTAAGTAGAGAGAAGGGAGGGGATATTCTGAGGTTCGTCACTAACCTGCTTAGGTCTCAGTTCAAGGCAGTGGAAGCTCAGTCACCTGTGCAAATCCAACCACTCAACACAGAGCCTGCCCCAGAATCAGAGCAGGAAAAACAGGCAGAGACTGCAGAAAGTGCCTTCTCTTTGCAGGCAGCCCCTGCCCTGCCCTTCCTCTGCCCAGGGCTGCCCTGCAGCACTTTCTCCTTCACACTGCACAAGCCACGAGAGACATCCTGGCAGCTCCTGGCCAGGCAGAGACGACCCGGACCCAGGAGCCCCTTCCAGGAACCTCCCCTGCACTGTCCTGCAGCCAGAGACTTACCGTGTGCAGGGCTGTGAAGGTTTCTCCTGCACTCAGCTCTCCTCTGCCCGCACCCTGCAGGCTGCCTGGAATCCCTTTCTGCCTGGGTGCCTGCGGTCAGAGCCCCCAGCCCTGCTGCGCTGTGCACAGGAGCTGCTCCTGGGCACAGCTGTCTCTCTGCACCAGGGCCCTCTTGCCACGAGCTCTCTCTGTCCCACGAGCCCGGCCCAGCTCAGCACCACACGCCCAGCCCAAGGCATTGGAATCCCCCCTCGGGGGGCTCTGCTGAGGAGCCCACGAACCTCAGGCACTGAGAGACAATTGAAGACATCTCTCAACAAGTCCAAGTCAGAGGCAAGTTTCCTGCAGTGTCCCCCTGAGGGCCAGCACTGACACAGCCTCCCTTGGAGCTTGGGGTCTCTATGGGGTCCCTATAGGGGTCCCTATGGGGTCTCTATGGGGTCTCTATGGGGTCTCTGTGGAATCCCTGTGAGGTCCCTGTGGGGTCCCTATGGGGTCTCTGTGGGGTCCCTATGGGGTCACTAGGGGTCTCTATGGGGTCCCTGTGGGGTCGCTATAGGGTCCCTATGGGGTCCCTATGGGGTCCCTATGGGGTCCCTATGGAGTCCCTACAGGGTCCCTATAGGGGTCCCTATGGGGCTCTATAGGGTCCGTATGGGGTTGCTAAGGGGTCCCAGTGGGGTCCCTATGGGGTTCTATTGGGTCCCTATGGGGTCCCAAATTGGGTCTCTATGGGGTACCTGTGTGGTCCCTCTGGGGTCTCTATGGGGCTCTGCGGAGTCCCTAAGGGGTCCCTATGGGGTCCCCGTGGGGTCCCTATGGGGTTCTATGGGGTCTCTATGGGGTCCCTATGGGGCCCCTGTGGGGTCCCTATGGGTCTCTATGGGGTCGCTATGGGTTCCCTGTGGGGTTCTATGGGGTCCCTATGAGGTCCCTATGGGGTCTCTATGGGCCTCTGCGGGGTCCCTAAGGTGTCCCTGTGGGGTCCCTGTGGGGTCTCTATTGAGTCCCTATGGGGTCCCTATGGGGTCTCTATGGGGTCCCTATGGGGTCCCTATGGGGTCTCTATGGGGTCTCTGTGAGGTCCCTATGGGGTCTCTAAGGGGTCTGTATGGGGTCGCTTTGGGGTCCCTGTGGGGTCCTTGTGGGGTCCTTATGGGGTCCCTATGGGGTCTCTGTGGGTTCTCTATGGCGTCTCTGTGGGGTCCCTATGGGGTCCCTATGGGGACCATGTGCGTGCTCTATGGGGTCCCTGTGGGGTACCTATGGGGTCCCTGTGGGGTCTGTATGGGGTCGCTATGGGGTCTCTATGGGGCTCTGCGGGGTCCCTATGGGGTCCCTGTGGGGTCGCTATGGGGTCCCTATGGGGTCCCTATGTGCTCTCTGTGGGGTCCCTGTGGGGCTCTATGGGGTCTCTATGGGGTCCCTATCTGGACTCTGTGAGGTCCCTATGGGGTCCCTGTAGGGTCCCCGTGGTTTCCGTATGGGGTCCGTAAGGGGTTGCAATGGGGTCCCAATGGGGTCTCTGTGAGGTCCCTATGGGCTGTCTGTGGGGTCTCTTTGGGGTCCCTATGGGGTCGCTGTGGAGTTCTGTGGGACCTCTGTGGGTCTCTATGGGGTTTCTATAGGGTCTCTATGGGGTCCATGTGGGGTCTTTATGGGGTCCCTACGGGGTCCCTAATTTGTCCATATAGGGGTCCCTGTTGGATCCCTGTGCGTGATCTATGGGGTCCCTACAGGGTCCGTATGGGGTCCCTACGGGGTCCCTATGGGGTCTCTATGGGGTCCCTATGGGGTCCTTGTGGGGTCTCTATGGGGTCCCTATGGGGTCTGTATGGGGTCGCTATGGGATCTCTGTGGGGTCCTTATGGGGTCACTTTGGGGTCTGTATGGGGTCGCTATGGGGTCCCTGTGGGGTCCCTATGGGGTCTCTATGGGGTCCCTATGGATTCTCTGTGGGGTTCCTATGGGGTCCCTGTGGGGTCCTTATGGGGTCTCTAAGGGGTCGCTATGGGGTCCCTGTGGTGTCGCTGTGGGGTCTCTATGGGGTCTTTATGGGGTCCCTATGGTGTCTCTTTGGGCTCTCTGTGAGGTCCCTGTGGGGTCCCTATCGGGTCCCTATGGGGCCTCTATGGGGTCCCTATGGGGTCCCTAGGGGGCTCTATAGGGTCCCTATGGCGTCTGAATGGGGTCTCTATGGGGTCCCTATGGGGTTCGCTATGGGGTCTCTATGGGGCGCTGCGGGCCCCCGTGGGATGCTGTGGAGTCCCTATGGGGTCTCTGTTAGGTCCCTATGGGGTCCCTGTGGGGTCTCTATGGGGTCCCTAAGGGGTCCCTATGGGGCTCTATAGAGTCCCTATGGGATCCGTAGGGGGTCTCTATGGGGTCCCTATGGTCCCTGTGGGGTCCGTATGGGGTACCTATGGGATCCCTATGGGGTCCCTATGGGGTCGCTATGTGGTCTCTATGGGGTCCCTGTGGGGCTCTATGGGGTCGCTATGGAGTTATGTGGGACCTCTGTGCAACTCTATGGGGTTTCTATAGGGTCTCTATGGGGTCTTTGTGGGGTTCTATGGGTCTCCAGGGGGTTCAGTGTTTGCCATGGGGTCTCTGCTATGGGGCGCTGTGGGGCTCTGGCACCCTATGGTCTCTGTTGGGTCTCTATGGGTCTGTATGGGTCCCCTATAGGGTTCTGTGGGTCTCTATGGGTCCCTATAGGCACCTATGGCTCCCCGTGTGGTCCCTATGGGGCTCCCTGTGGGTCCCCTATGGGTCCCTATGGGATTCTGTGGGGCTCTATGGGTCCCCTATGGGGTTCTATGGGTCCCTATGGGGTCCCCTATTGGGTTTTATGGGTCTCTGTGGGTCCCTATGGGGTCTCTATAGGGACTGTGCGTCTCTATGGGGTTCAAGGGCCTTTAGGGGGTTCTGCGGGTCCCTATGGGTCTCTATTGGATCTCTATGGAGTCCCTGTGGCTTCCCTGTGGAGTCCCTATAGGGTCTCTATGGGGTCTCAATGGGGTCCCAATGGGGTCCCTATGGGGTCTCCATGGGGTCCCTACAGGGTCCCTAATTGGTCCATATAGGGGTCCCTATGGGGTCCCTGTGCGTGCTCTATGGGGTCCCTAAGGGGTCCCTATGTGGTCCCTGTGGGGTCCCTCTGGGGCTCCTATGGGGTCCTTGTGGGTGCTCTATGGTGTTTCTATGGGGTCTGTATGAGGTCGCTATGGGGTCTCTGTGGGGTCCTTATGGGGTCCCTGTGGGGTCCCTATGGGGTCCCTGTAGGGTCTCTATGGGGTCTCTGAGGGGTTCCTATGGGGTCCCTATGGGGTCCCTGTGGGGCCGCTATGGGGCTTTATGCGGTCTCTATGGGGTCCCTGTGGGGTCCCTATGGGGTCTCTATGGGGTCTCTATGGGGTCCCTATGGGGTCCCTATGGGGTCTCTATGGGGTCCGTATGGGTTCTCTTTGAGGTCCCTATGGGGTCCCTATGGGGTCCCTATGGGGTCTCTAAGGGGTCGCTATGGGGTCCCTGTGGGGTCCCTATCGCGTTCCGATGGGGTCTCTGTGGGGTCCCTATTGGGTTCCTGAGGAGGTCTCTATGGGGCTCTATAGGGTCCCTATGGGGTCCGTAGAGGGTCTCTATGGGGTCCCTAAGGGGTCCCTGTGGGTCTCTATAGGGTCCCTATGGTGTCTCTATGGGGTCCCTGTGGTGTCCCTCTGGGGTCTCTTTGGGGTCTCTGTGGGGTCCCTATGGGGTCTCCAGGGGGTCCGTATGGGGTCCTTGTGTGGTCTCTATGGGTTCCCTATGGGGTCCCTATGGGGTCTGTATGGGGTCGCTATGTGGTCTGTATGGGGTTCTGCGGGGTCCTTATGGGGTCCCTGTGGTGTCGCTATGGGGTCCCTTTGGAGTCTCTATGGGGTCCCTGTGGGTTCCCCATGGGGTCCCTATGGGGTCTGAATGGGGTCGCCATAGGATCCCTATGGGGTCTCTATGGGGTCCCTACAGGGTCCCTATGGGGTCTCTTTGGGGTCCCTATGGGGTCTCTATGGGGTCGTTGTGGGGTTCTATGGGTCTCCAGGGGGTTCAGTGTTTGCCATGGGGTCTCTGCTATGGGGCGCAGTGGGGCTCTGGCAGCCTATGGGTCTCTGTTGGGTCTCTATGGGTCTGTATGGGTCCCCTACAGGGTTCTGTGGGTCTCTATGGGTCCCTATAGGCACCCATGGGTCCCTGTGGGGTCCCCTATTGGGTTTTATGGGTCTCTGTGGGTCCCTATGGGGTCTCTATGGGGTCCCTATGGGGTCTCTATAGGGATCTGTGGGTCTCTATGGGGTTCAAGGGCCTTTAGGGGGTTCTGCGGGTCCCTATGGGTCCCTAGTGGATCTCTAAGGAGTCCCTATGGGGTCCCTACGAGGTCCGTATGGGGTCTCTATGGGGTCGATGTGGGGCTCTATGGGGTCCCTATGGGGTCTCTGAGGGGTTCCTATGGGGTCTCTATGGGGTCCCAATGGGGTGCCTGTGCATGCTCTATGGGGTCCCTCTGGGGCTCCTATGGGGTCCTTGTGGGTGGTCTGTGGGGTCCCTATGGGGTCTGTATGGGGTCGCTATGGGGTCTCTATGGGGTCCTTATGGGGTCCCTGTGGGGTCCCTATGGGGTCCCTGTAGGGTCTCTATGGGGTCTCTGAGGGGTTCCTATGGGGTCCCTACGGGGTCCCTACGGGGTCCCTGTGGGGTCTCTATGGGGTCTCTGTGGGGTCCCTATGGGGGTCCCTGTGGGGTCCCTATGGGGTCGCTATGTGGTCTCTATGGGGCTCTGCGGGGTCCCTAAGGGGTCTCTGTGGGGTCCCTATAGGGTCCCTATGGTGTCTCTATGGGGTCCCTGTGGGGTCCCTATGGGGTCTCTTTGGGGTCCCTGTGGGGTCTCTGAGGGGTTCCTTTGGGGTCCCTATGGGGTCCCTATGGGGTCTCTATGGGGCTCTATGCGGGCTCTATGGGGTCCCTATGGGGTCTCTGTTGGGTCTCTATGGCTTCTCTGCATGGTCCCTACGGGGTCCCTGTGGGGTCTCTATGGGGTCCCTATAGAGTCCTTGTGGGGTCTCTATGGGGTCTCTATGGGGTCCCTATGGCGTCTCTGTGGGGTTCCTAAGGGGTCCCTGTGGGGTCCTTATGGCTGCTTTATGGGGTCCCTGTGGGGTCCCCGTGGGGTCCCTATTGGGTCCGTAGGGGGTCGCTATGGGGTCCTTCTGGGGTCTCTGTGAGGTCCCTATGTGGTCTATTTGGGGTCCCTAAGGGGTCCGTATGGGGCCTGTATGGGGTCCGTATAGGGGTCCCTATGGGGCTCTAAATGTCACCATGGGGTCTCTGTGGGGTCCTTATGGGGTCCCTGTGAGGTCTCTATAGGGTCTCTATGGGGTTCCTAAGGGCTCTCTGTGGGGTCCCTATGGGGTCGCTGTGGAGTTCTGTGAGACCTCTGTGGGTCTCTATGGGGTTTCTATAGGGTCTCTATGGGGTCGTTGTGGGGTTCTATGGGTCTCCAGGGGGTTCAGTGTTTGCCATGGGGTCTCT